>NW_024737369.1:62500-107500 GCF_018991925.1 Homarus americanus
CCCACCATGATGGCAGGAGCACTTCCACCATGATGGCAGTGAGCACTACCTCAATTAGATGAGGAGAGCACCACCATGATGGCAGTGAGCACTTCACCATGATGGCAGTGAGCACCCCCCACCATGATGGCAGTGAGCACCCCCACATGATGAGCACCCTGTTATTCATAAAACTGCTCTCCCATTAACGGATCCCATGGCCTTCAGCTGGACATCAACGACTGGCGGTGTGTGATGGGGAATTACTTCCCTTCTGGCACTCTTAGGCACTCATGACACTGGTTGACTACTGGTCGTCTTCTTGGTTGACTGGTTGACTATTGGTCGTCTTCTTGGTTGACTGGCTGACTTTGGTCGTTCTTGGTTGACTGCTGACTATTGGTCGTCTTCGGTTGGGTTGACTATTGGTCGTCTTTGGTTGACTGGCTGACTGGTCGTTTTGGCGACTGTTGATTATTGGTCGTCTTCTGGTTGACTGGTTGACCATTGGTCGTCTTCTTGATTGACTGTTGACTATTGGTCGCTCTCGGCACTCCACACAACATAACCTGTGAGGAGGATCAAGGTCCCGGAAAACTAGTGATGGTGTATGAGGCGGTGTATGAGGCGGTGTGCGAGGTGGGTGGGAGGCAGCGGTGTATGAGGCGGGTGAGGCAGCGGTGTGATGAGGGGGTGAGGCAGTGTATGAGGTGGTGAGGAGGAGAGGCGGGTGAGGAGCGGTGTGGAGGTGGTGAGGCAGCGGTGTAGAGGTGGTGAGGCAGGGTGTATGAGGGTGGGTGAGGGCGGGTGTGGAGGTGGGTGGGGAGCGGTGTATGAGGTGGGTGAGGCAGCGGTGTATGAGGTGGGTGAGGCAGCGGTGGCAGGGGGTGAGGCAGCGTGTATGAGGCGGGTGGGCGCGGGTGGATGAGGCAGGCGAGGTGAGGCAGCGGTGTGAGGTGGGGAGCGGTGGGGGGGTGAGGCAGCGGTGGCGAGGTGGGTGAGGCAGCGGTGTATGAGGCGGTGAGGCAGCAGGGGAGGCGGGTGAGGCAGCGTGTATGGGCGGGAGGCAGCGGTGTATGAGGCGAGGAGGCAGCGGTGTGTGAGGCGTGAGGCAGCGGTGGGAGGTGGGTGAGCAGCGGTGGGAGTGTGGCGGGAGGCAGCGGTGTATGAGGTGGGTGAGGCAGCGGTGTATGAGGCGGTGGGAGGGCAGCAGGTGAGGTGGTGAGGCAGCGGTGTATGAGGGGGGGTGAGGCAGCGGTGTGGAGGGGGTGAGGCAGAGGTGTATGAGGTGGGTGAGAGGGAGAGGTGGGTGGGCAGCGGTGTAGAGGGGTGAGGCAGCAGTGTGGGTGGGGGTGAGGCAGCGGTGTATGAGAACGGGTAAAACCTCGATATTGCTGCAGAACGTAACATGAGGGTCATTGAGGAGACACACATGGGAAATGTCTTCAATCTCGCTCACGTTCAGCTCTAAGAGCCGTTCACCTATGAAATAAAACGGTTTTATTGTGAGAAGACCTGCATCCTGGTCGTAAAACAGGTAACGTCAGGTATCTCGAGTTCTTATTGCAACGGCACCTGCAGCGTCAATCTGCGGCAGTGGGATACCATTATACTGTTAAGCCAGACCCCAAGTCCTCTCTCCGTGTGCCACATTATCCCGCCCAGGTGAACCTCCCTCGCTCTCCTCCCAGGTGTGAGGTGTTGTTCTCTCTAGCAGTGAGTGACAGTGGTTCTCTAGGTCGCTGAGGAATCCTAGGAAGGTAGTTTAAAAAGTCCCTTTATTGGATAATTGTGTTGTTTAGGATGAAGTATTATTCAGTGGTGTGGTTAGTGGACATTATCCTCGCGTCCTTCCTGGGGGTGGGGCAGGATGTCAGGGATACACGCGTCTTGCTCAGTAAACACTAAAAAACTAACTTAGTAGCACACTTGGTGTGTGTGTCACACCCGACCAGCCTGTCTCATCACGGACCCAGCCTGTCTCACACACTCGACCAGCCTGTTCTACACCCGACCCAGCCTGTCTCAACCACCTGGCCCAGCTCTGTCTCAACCACTGACCCAGCCTGTCTCACACACCCGACCAGCCTGTTCACACACCCGGACCCAGCCTGTCTCACACACCCGACCTCAGCCTGTCTCCACACACCAACTTAACCTGTCTCTCGTCTTTCTACTCCCGACATCCCTTCTCCCTTCCCAGCCACCGTGAAGCATATTCCAGGTTCCACAGGGGAGCGTCGACAAAGGTGCCATGTAGTCGACTCGTGAAGAAGTTAGTCAATTTGTTGGTGGCTATTCACTCTGCCTCCCACCCTCGAGGACCTCTGGCGTCACGGCCTCAACCTGGGGGAGAGCCGTCACCACTGCCTCCCACCCCTGAGGACCTGGCGTCACGGCCTCAACCTGGGGTGAGGAAGCCGGGTTTATCACGAGTCTTTAGATGTCTGGTTTTACTGTAGTAACCCAGGAAGACTTCGGGTAAGGTGAAGGGGGTGTGAGGAGGTGGGGGTGAGGGTGAGAGGTAAGGTGAGGGGTGGAGAGGTGAGTGGGGTGAGGTGAGGGGGGGGTGAGGGGTGTGAGAGTGAGAGGTGGGGGGGGTGTGAGGTAAGGTGGGGGGTGAGATGTAAGGTGAGGGGGGTGATGGGGTTTCTCTTAGTCTTTAAGATGTCTGGTCTTGAGGTCTTGAGAATTCAGTGTGATTGTGTAAACTATAAAAGAAATGAAAATGAAAGGAAGGAGAGACAGTTACTCTATTTCCCCACAGTTTCAGAATCTCCCCACAAAGGTGTTTCGCTGCCTATAATTCTGCTAGTTTGAATGTGAATGGAAGAGCCGAGTCGTTTGGGGTGAGACATCGACGCTGCTTCTGATGTGATTCAAAACTTCAGAGATCGAAACTTTTGTTGATTATATTTTTTTCCTTTTTACTGGGGAATCCATGGGGTCGAGGAGGGATTTTGTTTATTTATTTTGTTTTTTGTATGCAAATGATTCGAAGGCGTTTCTTTAATAGTCTGTTTTTCTTTCCTTTCTATTTATCTTCCTTAAATTTCTCTCTCTCTCTCTCCTGACGTTAAATGCAAATGTGTACAGAGTTATGTTAATAAGCCCAACTTTGAGAACTCAGGGAGATCTCGTCAGTTTTATCTTCACACACACACACACACACACACACACACACACACACACACACACACACAGAGGCAGTGACAGACACATCTCTCTCTCTCTCTCTCTCTCTCTCTCTCTTCTTCAACAAAATCACATCATAACCAATTATAAATCTTAAACAAAAATAATATTAATATTTACCACATGAGCTGCGGTGTGTTGATGAGTAGGCTACTCTGTTGACTCCTCCGGGCTGCCTTCCTGTGGTATTGACAAGGCAAATATGCGGAGGAGGAAGAGAGGGGGGGGAGGGGGGGGGGGGGGGAGGGTTGGGAGTGGTGTGTGTGTGTGTGTGTGTTATTAGGGAGAGCAAGATGGGAGGGAGGGAGGGTGAGGGAGAAAGAGAGGGAAGAGGGCGGGAAAGAAAGGAGGAGAGTGAGAAGGAGGAAAAAGACAAGACAGACAGACATAGACATATACAGATGGAAGAGAGTAAGAGAGAGACTAGCTCTGTTGCTGTGGTGGTATAACTTCATGATGGTGTCAACTCAGGTCTTGGGTTGGTCTCTCCATTATGGTGTTGGGTTCGGCCATCACACTACACCATATATAACCCCTCTCCACCCTCCCTTTCTACCTTCCCCTTTTCACCTCTTCCTCTCCTTCCCTTCCCTCTTCTCCCCCTTCCTCTCCTTCCCCTTCCTCTTCCCCCTTCCCTCTCCCCTTCCTCTCCTTTCCCCCTTCCCTCTTCTCCCCTCTTCTTCCTTTCCTTTCCTCTCCTTCCTCTCTTCTCCTCCTTTCTTCCCTTTCCCTTTCTTCCCCTTCCTTCCTTCTCCCCTTTCCCCTCTTCCCCTTCTCCTCTCTTCCTCTCTTTCCCCTTCTTCTCCCCTTCCTCTTCCTCCCCTTTTCCTCTCTTTTCCTCTCCCTTCCCCTCTCTCCTCTTTCCTCTCTTTCCTTCTCCTTTCCCCTTTCCTTCTCCTCTCTTCTTTCCCCCTTCTTCTCCTTCCTCTCCTCTTCCTCTCTTTCCCCTTCTTCCCTTCTCTCCCCTTCCTCTCCTTCCCCTTCCTCCCCTTCTCCCCTTCCTCTCCTTCCCCTTCTTCTCTTCCCTTCCCCTCTCCCTTTCCCCCTTCTCCCCTTCCTTTATCTTCCCAACTCGTAAAAAGTAGATGAGGTCGTTCTATAATAACTGACAATCAACAATAATAATAATAATAATAATAATAATAATAATAATAATAATAATAATAATGATGATGATGATGTTGTGATGATGATGATGATGATGATGATGATAATATTGCGTGCGTGCGTGCGTGTGTGTGTTCATTCATTCCCAGGCATATATATAACATTACTTTGTGTTGACCCATAATGAAAAACACAATTATCCTTCCTCTCCCCATTTATCACCCTTTGTCTTTCTCCTCTTATTCATTTATATGTTTTTTTTACCCTCTCGTTTATCGATGTATCTAGTGTCCATAATTCATCACGTTTGGCTATTTCACGTTCGCTTTGTAGTCTCTTCTTGTTTCTCTTCTCTTTCTATTCCTCTTTCTTCTTCTTCTCTTCCTTCTCCTCATTCTCCTTCTCATATCTATAACCCCCATCATTCCTTCCTTCCTCCCATCTCCTAACTCCCCTTCCTTCTTCCTTTCCTTCGTTCATCTTTCTCCTTTTTCCTTCCTTCTCCTCTTTCCTTCCTTCATTCTTTAATTCCTTCTATCTCTCATCCTTCCTTCCTTACCCACCCTTTCCTGTGTTTTCTGTCTAATTTTTTCCCTCTTTCCTTCCTTTCTCTCCTTCCACCTATCCATCCCTCCTTCCTCCTCCCTATATCTACCTTTCTATCCTCCTCCCTCCCCTCCTCTCTCCTCCCTATCACTTTCCCTTACCCTACCCTCGTTCCTCTCCTCTCTCTTGTCTCTTCCTCCCATTACGCCTCTCCACGCCCCCTCTCACCCGCCCCCTCTCACCGCCCCCTCACCCGCCCCTCACCACGCCCCCCTCTCACCACGTCCCTCACCACGTCCCCTCTCCCACCCCCCTCCCGCCCCCCCTCACACGCCCCTCTCACCACGCCTTCCCCCCCCCCCCTCTCCACTCCACCCCCTCTCACCACCCCCCCTCACCACCCCCCCACTCACCACCCCCACTCCCACCCCCCCACTCACCACGCCCCCTCCTCCACCCCCCCTCACCCCCCCACTCACCACCCCCACTCACCACCCCCCTCCACCACCCCCTCTCACCACCCCCCCTCACCACCCCCACTCCACCACCCCCCACTCACCACCCCCACTCACCACCCCCCCACTCACCCCCCCTCTCACCACCCCCCACTCACCACCCCTCCACCCCCCTCCACCACCCCCTCCACCCCCCCCCCCTCCACCCCCCCACTCACCACCCCCCCACTCCACCACCCCCCCACCACCCCCCTCTCACCACCCCTCACCACCCCCCCACTCACCACCCCCACTCACCACCCCCCACTCACCACCCCCCTCACACCCCCCACTCACCACCCCCACTCACCACCCCCCCTCACCACCCTCACCCCCCCTCTCACCACCCCCTCCCACCCCCCACTCACCACCCCCCCTCCCACCCCCCTCACCCACCCCCCCCCACCCCCCCCCCCCCCACCACCCCCCACTCCACCCCCACTCACCACCCCCACTCCCCTCACCCCCCCACTCCCCCCCCCCCCACCCCCCCCTCCCCCCCACCCCTCAGCACCACAACAAATAAATGTGTATTTCTTTATGGCACCAGTTTGTGGTCTTCTGTGGCTGAGGCATACCTAACGAAATGATGGCGGTTCTCACCTTAGCTTTACCAGACCCTTCGTAATTCCAGTGGTGCAGTGATCCAGTGGTTCCCTCCCTAACCTCCCTACTCCTCCTGCCTCCCTTAACCCTCCGCCCTCCCTCCTTCCCCTAACACTCCCTGCCCTCCCTTCCCTCCTCCCTCCTCCCCCTTCCTCCTCCCTCCTTCCCCTAACACTCCCTCCCTCCTCCTGCCCTCCCTCCCTCCCTCCTCCTCCTCTCCCTTCCCTCCTCCTCCTGCCCTCCTCTACCTCCCTCCCTCCTCCTGCCCTCCCTTAACACTCCCTCCCTCCTCCTGCCCTCCTCTTTAACACTCCCTCCCTCCCCTGTCCTCCCTTAACCTCCCTCTCCTCTTTTGTCAGTTGCTCTTCCTTTCTCCTCTATTCCTCTTCTTCTCTCCTACCCATATTCCTCTTTCTCTCTACCGTCTCCTTTCCTTCCCTCTTCTATTCCCTTCTCTTTTTCCTTATCATTATCTTCACCTTCCTCCCTCCCCCCTCCCTCCCTACCTTCTTCAAGATGGTCATCCCCATATCATATAACTGTCTCAGCCAAGTGCTATTTCCACTCTCAGTCCTATCCAATCCCCACCTCCTCCTCCCTCATCCCTCCCCTCATCCTCCTCATCCCTCCCCTCATCCCCCCATGAGGATTACTAAACCTCTTAACACGAGTCGTTGGAACAGTCCCCAATCCAATGTGCAGGAGTTCCATAGCCTGGAGAAAGAGAGAGGGCGGGCCAAACCAGGCCACATAACACGAGCTAAAAAATAGATGCACAAGTCTCCCTTAATAGCTACCGTTCTCTCTGTTTTTCTTCCTGGTATATTTTAGAAACTCTCTTAAAATTATCATGGCTAATATTATAGGATATAAAGGTAAGTTTAGTGGTGAGGTTGTTTGTTTTAGGTGGTACATTATGTAACTTGTCATCACGTTAGGCAGAAGAGCGAGGTTTGGTGCGTCAAGTCCACAGAAAACAGGAATTTCTAGGCGCTGTTGCTAATGCGAGAGGTGGTCGTATTTTAGCGTGGTAACCTTGGTAACGGAAAGGAGTTATTACAACACTGGGGAAACTTGTATTATCCAGCTGAAACTAGGTTATCAGCTGAAACTTGTATTATCCAGCTGGAAACTTAGGTTATCCAGCTGGGAAACTTAGGTAATCCAGCTGGGGAACTTGTATTATCAGCTGGGAAACTTAGGTTATCCAGCTGGGGAAACTTAGGTTTATCCAGCTGGGGAAGCTGTATTATCAGCTGGGAAACTTAGGTTATCAGCTGGGAAACTAGGTTATCAGCTGGGAAACTTGTATTATCAGCTGAAACTGGTTATCAGCTGGGAAACTTAGGTTATCCAGCTGGGGAAACTTAGGTTATCAGCTGGGGAAACTTGTATTATCCAGCTGGGAAACTTGTATTATCAGCTGGAAACTTAGGTTATCAGCTGGAAACTTAGGTTATCCAGCTGGGAAACTTATTATCCAGCTGGGAAACTTGTATTATCAGCTGGGAAACTTAGGTTATCCAGCTGGGAAACTTAGGTTATCAGCTGGAAACTTAGGTTATCAGCTGGGGAAACTAGGTTATCAGCTGGGAAACTTGTATTATCCAGCTGGGGAAACTTAGGTTATCCAGCTGGAAACTTAGGTTATCCAGCTGAAACGGTTATCAGCTGAGACTTTAGTTATCAGCTGGAAACTTAGGTTATCAGCTGGGAAACTTAGGTTATCCAGCTGGGGAAACTTGTATTATCAGCTGGGGAAACTTGGGTTATCAGCTGGAAACTTAATTATCAGCTGGGAATTAGGTTATCAGCTGGGGAAACTATTATCCAGCTGGGGAAACTTAGGTTATCAGCTGGAAACTTGGGTTATCAGCTGGAAACTTATTATCGCTGGTTATCAGCTGGGCTGTATTATCAGCTGGGAAACTTGGGTTATCAGCTGGGAAACAAGTATCCAGCTGGGAAACTTGTATTATCAGCTGGAAATAGGTTATCAGCTGAAACTTAGGTTATCCAGCTGAAACTGTATTATCAGCTGGGAAACGTATCAGCTGGAAACTGGGTTATCAGCTGGAAACTAGGTTATCCAGGAGATTATCGCTGGAAGCAGTTATCAGCTGGAAACTTAGGTTATCAGCTGGAAACTTGGGTTATCCAGGCTGGGAAACTGTATTATCAGCTGGAAACTTGTATTATCCTGGGGCTGGATTATCCTGAAACTTGGTTGGGGAAACGTTATCAGCTGGGAAACTTAGGTTATCAGCTGGAAACTAGGTTATCCAGCTGAAACAGGTTATCAGCTGGAAATATTATCAACTGGAAACTGGTTATCCAGCTGAAACAGGTTATCGCTGAAAGTTATCGCTGAACTTGTTATCGCTGAAACTTGGGTTATCCAGCTGGGGAAATTGGGTTATCTTTTGAAACTTAGGTTATCAGCTGGGAAACTTGTATTATCCGGCTGAAACTTAGGTTATCCAGCTGAAACAGTTATCAGCTGGGAAATTTGGGTTATCAGCTGGAAACTTGGGTTATCAGCTGGGCTGTATTATCCAGCTGGAAACTTGGTTATCAGCTGGGAAGCTAGTGTTGCTGGGAAAGTGTTATCAATTCCATTTGACTACAGAATAACATGAATCAAACACAAACTTGGAACACACTCCATCCTTGTTAGAATTTGGGATGGTGACTATGAGTGACTCGTGTTGGATGGTGACTGATGGTGACTCGTGTTGGATGGTGACTGATGGTGACTCGTGTTGGATGGTGACTGATGGTGACTCGTGTTGGATGGTGACTGATGGTGACTCGTGTTGGATGGTGACTGATGGTGACTCGTGTTGGATGGTGACTGATGGTGACTCGTGTTGGATGGTGACTGATGGTGACTCGTGTTGGATGGTGACTGATGGTGACTCGTGTTGGATGGTGACTGATGGTGACTCGTGTTGGATGGTGACTGATGGTGACTCGTGTTGGATGGTAACTGATGGTGACTCGTGTTGGATGGTGACTGATGGTGACTCGTGTTGGATGGTGACTGATGGTGACTCGTGTTGGATGGTGACTGATGGTGACTCGTATTGGATAGTGACTGATGGTGACTGATGGTGACTCGTGTTGGATGGTGACGTAGTATCCCAGCGACTCTTCCCCAAGATTACACTCAGTGACAATGTTATCTAGGGTGACACAATGTTATAAAGGGTGACACAATGTTATACAGGGTGTCACAATGTTATAAAGGGTGACACAATGTTATCTAGGGTGACACAATGTTATCTAGGGTGACACAATGTTATCTAGGGTGACCTGTGTTATACAGGGTGACCACGATGTTATCTAGAGGTGACACAATGTTATAAAGGGTGACACAATGTTATGCAAATTTGACACGATGTTATCTAATTGACACAATGTTATCTGGGAGTGACCTGATGTTATCTAGGGGTGACACAATGTTATCTAGGGTGACTGTCGACATAAGGGTGACACAATGTTATGCAGGGTGTTTGTGTTATAAAGGGTGACACAATGTTATACAGGGTGACACGATGTTATCTAGGGTGACAATGTTATCTAGGGTGACACAATGTTATAAAGGGTGACACAATGTTATACAGGGTGTCACAATGTTATAAAGGGTGACACAAAGTTATCTAGGGTGACACAATGTTATCTAGGGTGACAGTTATCCTGATCGTCAGTGTAGAGCCTCGCCTTAGTGACAGATAATGAGTCTGGTTTAGTAAGGTCATAAGAGGTCACTTAGAGTCGTTTAATGGGGGGTGGGAGGTGGCTGTTCAAATTAAGTTAGACTACCGTGACGTCTTATCTTAAGTTAACCTCATCAAGACCGGTTTATTGTCCACTATTAAGTTTGATATTAGAAGCAGTTAAAAGAGTCCTCTGACAGGGGCATAAATGAGGTATTCTCTCTCTCTCTCTCTCTCTCTCTCTCTCTCTCTCTCTCTCTCTTCCCGTCTTCATTTTCACCCCTACTTCCTCTCCTACCTCAACCTTCCCCCTCCCCCTCCCCCTCCCTCCCCTCATGCTTCCCCTCTTCCCTCCTTTCCCCCTTCCCTTCTTCCCCTCTTCCCTCCCTTTCCCTTCCTTCTCCCTCTTCCCTCCTCCTTCCCCTCTTCCCTCTCCTCTCTTCCTTCCCCTATTCCTCTCCTCTCCCCCTTCCTTTCTCCCCTCTTCCAGGTGCATCATCCCTGTCTCCCCTTAGACAGTGTCTAAAGTGAAGTTTCAGTCTGCTACGAGGGTGTGGGTAAGAGAGAAGAAAAGAGGTCGAGGGTCCTCACAGAAAACGTGGGTACCCAGATACTCCTCCTCCTCACCTTCCCTCCTCCTCCTTCCTCCTCCTCCTTCCCCCTCCTCCTCCCCACCCCTTCTTTACTCCTCCGGAATTTTACCTCTAATACTCCTTTGTTCGTTCCCTACTTCCTTGTCCTTGATAGACCTCCTTCCTCCTCCCTTCCTTTCCCCTTCCTTTCCCCCCTCCCCTTACGCCGCCATCTCCACCGCAGAACCCCCCAGCTTCTCCCAGGACAATGTTAGTTGGTGTTGACTGCGGCTGGTGGTGAGGGAGGGGACCATGCTGATATGGCGTGTGGATCATCACAAGATTAGACAACCCAAATTGGTTTTTAATATTAATCAACTTTTACCAAACATAACTTAACCTAACCTAATTTAACCTATAACCTAACCTAACCTAACCTAACCTAACCTAACCTATCTCGCGCCGAAATTGCTACGAGTTCTCTCCTGGTTGGATAGTTTGAGTACCTTTGTAATGTCCCCTTTGTTCAGCCCTGCCTTCCATTTATACACCTCTATCATATCGCCCCTCGCTCTACGTCTCTCGAGGGAGTGCAAATTAAGATGCTTTAACCTGTCTCTGTACTCAAGGTTCCTAATGCCCTGATTAGTCTTGTCATTCTCCTCTGAATTCTTTCCAAGGATTCTATATCAACCTTATCTAACCTAACCTAACTATCATGATAACAATTGTTGCTGCTGTCACCTGATCTTGAAAAGCTAAGGTGGTGTCAACGCTTACTTAAGGTGGTGTCAACGCTGGCTTAGGTGGTGTCAACGCTGCTAGACGCCAAGATGGCATCACCGCCGACTCTGACAACTTTTCGCGCGCTCTCCAATGTTTGGCAAAATTGAAAAAGTCACGACACGGGAAGAATGACAAAGGGAAGGACATTCTCATTCCCTCACTCGTAATTGACTTCCCGCCAAAGGCAATCAACTTCGCAATCTTCCTGTCAATCTCTTGTCTGTTCAGCTCCTCGGCCCCAGGGGGACTTTCACGCCGAGGGCCTTTTGTCTCCCGAGCTGAGGGTGTAGGCCAAGAGGGGGAGAATCAATGTTTCCCCGACAGTTTTGTAAATATAGTGACCGATTGTTCCTTAGCAGTGGCGGTAGATGAAGTTGATAGCTAATTCGACCCCTTTATAAGTTGAGAGATTTGTTGTGTTAATTTCACTGGACCATTGGTGGATTTTCTGACAATAATTTCTGGTGATGTTTCTGAATTACAGTTCGTGAATTGGGTTTAGCTGATCACCTGAAGATTAGCACCTCTCCTTCCTAGCTTAATTCACCTATTGATTAAACACCTTAATGCTAACTTAACCTAGTTCTAATCTGACCTAAGCAAGTCCTAATCTAATCTAACCAATTTAATTCAACCAATCTAACCCAAAACAACCCATTTAACCTAACCTAACCCAGCAATCTATCCCAACCCAACTTAACCCAACATAACCCAACCAAAACCCAACCTTAACCCAACCTAACCTAACCTAACCCCCAAGGTAACGTTACAGGTGTTTAATCATCAGGTGAAACAAGCTTGAGGGAGGAGGGGGCTCAGCTGTTGTCACTGGGCAGTACACAGGGATCGTTCGTGTTTCGTTATTCAGTTATGTTCGTCATTACGTCTTGATAATTTGTCATGAAATTTGGTTAATAGCTCATCTACCCCCCTGACTAGTTCACTGACCCCCCTCATTAGCTCACCGACCTCTTGAATAGCTCACCGATCTCTTGAATACCTCACCGACCTCCTGAATAGCTCACCGACCTCCTGAATAGCTCACCTAGCCGGCGCCCAAGGGTGAGAATTGGGTGTACCGGCGGAGTTCGAGTGATGCTTGTAGACCCGGAGTGAGAGCCAGATAAAATGGGTGTGGTTGATTATGTTCCCGGCGGGGGGCGGGGCGAGGTGAGGGGCAGGGGGTGAGGTAAGGGGCGGGGCGGGGGGCGAGGTGAGGGGCGGGGGGCATAGGAAAGCTTGAACCTCAGCCTGTCGTGTGTATGTTGAATGTTGAGTGAGGAGGTGATGTAAGGGTGAGAGTGAGGAGGTGATGTAAGGGTGAGAGTGAGGAGGTGATGTGAGAGTGAACATATCATCCCCTCCTATCACCCCTCCATCACCCCTCCACCGTTCCACTCCCCCTCCATCACCCCTCTACCCTCCCCTCCATAGTGGTGTAATACAGAGGCCTGGGGCGATCACCAGCATCGGGTGGACTTGTGGTGTTATATTGAGTGTAGAACTGACGCAGGAGGCTCACCCCCCACCCTGTCTCCCTCACACAGCCTCCCTCATCCTCTCCTCCCTCCCTCCCTCACACAGCCTCCCTCATCCTCTCCTCCCTCCCTCCCTCACACAGCCTCCCTCATCCTCTCCTCCCTCCCCCTCACACAGCCTCCCCATCCTCTCCTCCTCCTCCTCACACAGCCTCCCTCATCCTCCCTCACACACAGCCTCCCTCATCCCTCTCCTCCCTCACACAGCCTCCCTCATCCTCCCTCACACAGCCTCCCTCATCCTTTCTCAGTGATAGTGAGTCATAGAATTATAATTTCTGTTGCCAGGATCACCTAAAGATTTGGCACCCCCAGCTTATTTGGCACCCCAGCTTATTGGCACCCTTAGCTTATTTTGGCACCAGGATTAAACTCCCTAACCTAACCCCCCCCAGGTAAGCAAGCATAGGGTGTTTAATCTAATGGTAGCAGTGCTGGTGGGGACTAATAATATTTAGGTGATCCCCAACCCATTGTTCCATAAACGCTGTATACGTGTGTGTGTGTGTGTGTGTGTGTGTGTGTGTGTGTGTGTGTGTGTGTGTGTGTGTGTGTGTGTGTGTCTGTCTGTCCGTCTGTCCGTCCGTCCGTCCGTCCGTCCGTAAGAATGGATCTGCTGTGAATCATTTTCTTTCTCTAATACACCAAAGAAAATGTTGTGTGTTAAAGGGGAGACTACGGTAATATCAGAGCACCCCTCGTATGGTCTAATTCCCGTCGTACAAGAAGCAAATTTGGTGTGTATTTCCGACAGTTTGTTTATAGTTACACAGCCTTTACAGTTTAGCTGATGTAAACACAGTCTTCTCCGGGCCACACTATCATTGATAATTCTTTCCTGGGCCATACTACTTCTGATAATTCATCCTGGGCCACACTATCACCATTGATAATTCCCCCTGGGCCACACTACCACCATTGATAATTCCCCTGGGCCACACTACCACCATTGATAATTCCCCCTGGGCCACACTACCACCATTGATAATTCCTCCTGGGCCACACTACCACCATTGATAATTCCCCCTGGGCCACACTACCACCATTGATAATTCTCTCAACACACTACCGACTGATAATTCATCCCACACCAACACCACCACTGATACTCCCCTGGCCACACCACACCACTTATAACTCTTCCCGGTCACACTACCTTATAATTGTCCTCCCACACTAACACTTATAATTCGTCCCTCCTGGCCACACACTACTTATACCTGTCCTCCCGGGCCACACTACCCCATAATTCGTCCTCCCAGCCACACCACCCCTATAATTCGTCCTCCACAACCACCACATATAATCTGTCCTCCCGGCCACACTACCCCTTTATAATTCGTCCTCCCGGGCCACACTACCCCTTATAATTCGTCCTCCCGGGCCACACTACCCCTTATAATTCGTCCTCCCGGGCCACACTACCCCTTATAATTCGTCCTCCCGGGCCACACTACCCCTTATAATTCGTCCTCCCGGGCCACACTACCACTTATAGTCCGTCTGTGGTCGTAAGTGTCACCCCTGTAATGAGTTTTGTGAAGCGCTGCGGTGTCGCTGGGGTGGAAAATATCTACGGGCAAGAAGGAACCAATTTTCCGCGTGAGGGAGTCTTCGTGCAGGACTCTTGGAGAATCCTTACAGCGGTTTAAAGGATTCTGTTATCCTCTGGAGGCTTCCACGTAATTCACCCCAGAGGCTTCCAATATGTGTTTGCCCTCAGTCTGTTTAGTCGTGTTGCAGTTGTTATTGTTGCTGTTTTTGTGTTGTTATTTTATGTTTTGTTGTTTTTATGTTGTTGTTGTTGTGTTTTTGTTGTATTGTTGTTGTTGTGTTTCTTAAATTATTCTTCTCCCTTTGAGTTGCCAGTACATGTTTTTGTTTTTCCTGGTATGGGTTGATGTTATGTTAGGTTCTACAGGTTACGTAAACAGTGTATGGATTCTGGAGGGGTTTTTATGGGGGGTTTTTTGTTTTGTGTTTTTGTCTAAAGTCTTTTGTGGGATTTTATTAACCTTCCTACTTTTTTTTTTCATTATTCTCGTCTGTAATATTTTGAGGTGTATGGTACAGTTTATCTAAGGCTTCCTGTGTGTGTGTGTGTGTGTGTGTGTGTGTGTGTGTGTGTGTGTGTGTGTGTCCCCTATTGAAGGCTGGGGGGGTGGGGGGGTAGAGGAGACAGGCTGGGGGTCTTTTAGGGTCGGATTGATGGCCTGAGCATCTGTAAAGACGACCTTAACGGTGTTGTTCTTGTTTCCTTACCTGGAAATATTAGATGGTAGCGTGATTGTGCAACCTGAAAATACTGTACATGATGTTGTTAGTGGGAAGTTGTTAACGAGTCTAATAATTTTGTAGGGGTCTAATTATTTTGTAGGGTCTAATAATTTTGTAGGAGTTTAATAATTTTGTAGGTGTCTAATAATTTTGTAGGTGTCTAATAATTTTGTAGGGGGTCTAATAATTTTTGGGGTCTAATAATTTTGTAGGAGTTTAATAATTTTGTAGGAGTTTAATAATTTTGTAGGGATCTAATAATTTTGTAGGGGTCTAATAATTTTGTAGGGTCTAATAATTTTGTAGGGGTCTAATAATTTTGTAGGGGGTCTAATAATTTTTGGGGTCTAATAATTTTGTAGGAGTTTAATAATTTTGTAGGGGTCTAATAATTTTTGGGGTCTAATAATTTTGTAGGAGTTTAATAATTTTGTAGGAGTTTAATAATTTTGTAGGATCTAATAATTTTGTAGGGATCTAATAATTTTGTAGGGGTCTAATAATTTTGTAGGGATCTAATAATTTTGTAGGGATCTAATAATTTTGTAGGGGTCTAATAATTTTTGGGGTCTAATAATTTTGTAGGAGTTTAATAATTTTGTAGGGTCTAATAATTTTGTAGGGATCTAATAATTTTGTAGGGGTCTAATAATTTTGTAGGGATCTAATAATTTTTGGGGTGTAATAACTTTGTAGGGGTTTAATAATTTTGTAGGGGTCTAATAATTTGTAGGGGTCTAATAATTTTGTAGGGATCTAATAATTTTTGGGGTGTAATAACTTTGTAGGGGTTTAATAATTTTGTAGGGGTCTAATAATTTGTAGGGGTCTAATAATTTTGTAGGAGTTTAATAATTTTGTAGGGGTCTAATAATTTTGTAGGAGTTTAATAATTTAGTAGCGGGTCTAATAGTTTTGTAGTTTAATAATTTTGTAGGGGTCTAATAATTTTGTAGGGATCTAATAATTTTGTAGGCAATTATTAATATAAAAATTTTAAGATTATTTGATACTTAAAGAATGAAGGAAAAAGTATTATACATAAATTATTTTTAAACGTTTTGAAGGAGATTTTATTCACGAGTCTAAGGACATGATAGCTGTCGTAGTGAAAGTGTCTGAATAACCTGTATACAATACCTATGGGATGTATGACTATTCAGATTACATTAATTATTCAGATCTAGTATACAATAATTACCTTTATTACGTGCATAATTAACTGCCCCTTACCCAATTAATTACCTTAAAGTCGTTCATTAAAAGGGAATAACCATTGGGGCGAGTTATGTCATCTCCGAGAGGGACTGGCCAATCAACCATTCGATTATCTGGGGGACTGGCCAATCACCATTCGATATCTGGGGGGACTGGCCAATCACCATTCGATTATCTGGGGGACTGGCCAATCACCGATATCTTGTGGGGCTGAGATGATTGGTAGTTCAAGAACCTAATCCAGATGGTTCTTGAATCGATGGACCAATCAGTAGTTGGTCTAATCTTTATTTTATTTTTAGGAGATATTATATTGTGTGATTAGATTCTCACTGTTCCTTCACCAACACTTTCTATCTTTCGCACCTCAGCTGAGAGAACCCCCTACTAAGTTGAGAAAGGAACCCCTACCTAGCTGAGAGAGGAACCCCACCTAGCTGAGAGAGGAACCCCTACCTAGCTGAGAGAGAGAACCCCTACCTAGCTGAGAGACTACCTAGCTGAGAGGAACCCCACCTAGCTGAGAGAGGAACCCTCACCTAGCTGAGAGAGAAACCCCCACGGCTGAGAGAGGAACCCCTACCTAGCTGAGAGAGGAACCCCTACCTAGCTGAGAGAGAGGAACCCCTACCTAGCTGGAGAGGAACCCACTACTCAGCTGAGAGAGGAACCCCACCTGCTGAGAGAGAACCCCCTACCTAGCTGAGAGAGGAACCCCACCTAGCTGGGAGAGGACCCCTCACCTAGCTGAGAGAGGGACCCCTACCTAGCTGAGAGAGGCACCCCACCTAGCTGGAGAGAGAGGCACACCCTACCTAGTTGAGAGAGAGGCACACCCTACCTAGCTGAGAGAGGGGGGGTGTCAGATGAACATAGTGTCCTATAGACCAGCCTTTGTCTTGTTCTATACCTCGAGTTGAGTTACAACTAAAGGGAGACCTGCCCAATTGTCGCGCCCTGTGGCCTCCCTGAGAGAGAGAGAGAGAGAGAGAGAGAGAGAGAGAGAGAGACCTTGAATTACCTATGAAGACAAGATTCCTGAACTCAAATCCTCCCCCACCACATCCCCACCCCACTACCCTCCCCCACCACATCCCCACCCCACTACCCCCTCCCCCACCACATCCCCACCCCACCACCCCCCCCCACCACATCCCCACCCCACCACACATCCCCACCCCACTACCCCCCCACCAACTCCATTCCCACTACCTCCCCACCACATCCCCACCCCACTACCCTCCCCCGTCACCACCTCCCATCCTCCCCACTCCAACTCAATTCTCCCATCCTACCAATCACCTCCTCTATCACTACCTCCCATCGTCCTCACCACCATCCCCGAGTAACATTTTCATCAGTAGCGACCTACTCTCTGAGTATTAACCGGCGTCACTGCCCCAGTGTCGTCCTCCACTTGAGCTTAAACTACAAAGTATATTTATTCTTGAATCAGAGGCGCCAGACGAGGACTCTTGTTACTGAAAGAAAATGATATTATTCAAGAAATTTGTTCTGATGAATCTGAACCTGGTTTTACACAGAGCTGGGTGAGGACTCAATTATTGCGGCTTTTATCGTTCTCCTTTTTTGAGGCTGGTTAAGACTGTGTTCGGGATTATTAACCGGATTTTAATGGTAAGAGATGAGGTAGGTACAGGAATACACTTAAACCGGTTTGGTGAGGGGGGAGGGTCTTTCCTTCACACATATTTACGAGTGTTGATGAGGTAGAGGGAAGTTCTTTCTGAGGGAGATTGGTTGAAGCAGGATACATAACTGAGGTGGGGAGGAGGGCGAGGGAGGGGGGGAGGAGGGGCGAGGTGAGGGGGAGGAGGGACGAGCTGAGTGGGGAGGTGAGGGAAATTCTGAATTTGTAAAAATTTAGTCATGTGGCTCTAGGCTGGCAGGGTCGTTGGTGGCAGTGGCAGTGGTGGTGGTGGTGTAGTAGTGGTGGTGGTAGTGGCTGTAGTGGCGGTGGTGTGGTAGTAGTAGTGGTGGTGGTAGGTGGTGGCGGTGATGTGGTAGTAGGTGGTGGTAGTGGCGGCGGAAAGATTGATCACCAGAGGAGCCAGTGGTTGCTGGGGAGGGGCCTGCCAGCTGCTTGTCAGGAGGTGCAGGCTTACTAGGGCACGACCGAGGAGGGGGGGAGGAGGAGGGAGAGGATGATGAGGAAGGAAGAAATAATGAAGGAATGGGAGGGGAGGTATCCAACAAGATTGGAGAGGGGAGTGAGGTCTTGGAATGCCACTACCACAGAATGCTATTACCACCACCATTACTACTACCACAACCACTACTACCACTGTCACCACCATCACCAACTACTACCACACCACTCCCATTATACCACCACCACCACCAACAACAACAACCGCCGCCAAACTCAGAATTTCTCTGGGTAAATCTAGTGAGTGTGGGTCAGCCATACTAACACGCCTCCGACACACTGAGTTAACAGCCAGAGAATCGCGGGACACTAACCCACGTCCGTAACTACCTCTACCCTGAGTAACCAAACATAACCTAACCACCCAGGTAGCGATAGTTTAATCATCAGGTGGTGAATTAAGCTCCCCCACTCTTCCTCCACCCGTACCCACCCATCCCCATCAGACACCTCAGCCTCCACACCAACAAACACTAATTATTTGTCAATCAAGAGAACCATTCCCAATTATGTAACTGTATAAATTCTCCGACGGTCAAAGCTCTTCAATAAACCGTTTATTATTATTATTATTATTATTATATTATTATTATTATTATTATTATTATTATTATTAATGTTATTGTTATTATTATTATTATTATTATTATTATTATTGTTATTGTTATTGTTATTATTATTATTATTATTATTATTATTATTATTATTATTATTATTATTATTATTATTATTATTACACACCTTACTATATATTTTGGCTGTAATTTGTGGTGAGAAGTGTGTGTGTGTGTGTGTGTGTGTGTGTGTGTGTGTGTGTGTGTGTGTGTGTGTGTGTGTGGACTATAATATACACCTTCCCTGTCACAGGTTAGGTTAGGTTGTGTTGCTAATATACCCGCAGGAAATATCTCAGCCTTCTAAGTCTACAATTCTGTTGTGAGATGAGGAAATAGTTGTTCTACAGTTTATTAATTCTCCTTGGCTTTGTTCACTGTGGCAATGTGTCTCGTGAGGTGTGTGTGTGTGTGTGTGTGTGTGTGTGTGTGTGTGTGTAATAATAATAATATTAATAATAATAATAATAATAACGGTTTATTGAAAGAGCTTTGCGCCAGAAGGCTGAAAATATACAGTTACATATTTGGGGAATGGGTTACGAATTACAAATAATATACGCAACATATGGACACAAATAAGACATATAATAACTTAGATGGGGATCAGCTCAAACTACAGTTCATTTCAACATAGTGACAGTGTAAGGAGCAGTGTTTACTGAGGAATACACTTGAATTATTACATGTTATTGATAATTTTTACAATGGTTGGGACTGTGTGTGTGTGTGTGTGTGTGTGTGTGTGTGTGTGTGTGTGTGTTTGCCCACATACACACACAACGCACGCATGTACACACACACACTAGACGCTTTTAAGTTTTCTTAACCATGTTAACACAGTAAATGAAATCCAGGAGCTTCACATTTTTAGTTCTAAGGAAACACGGCTTACCTAACCTAACCTAACCTAACCTAACCTAACCCACTTCAAAGAGTGACTCGGTGGGGTGGGGAGAGATGGGAGTTATTTTTGTGTGTGTGTAGAAAAGAAGGGTGGAGGGAGGGAATTATAGTTCGGAAATTGAAGAAATTTAGGAGGAGGTAAGAGAGGGCGGGCTGACTAAGCTAATAGTGTGTTAGGGTTGTGTCATGGGTTAGTTATTGTTCAGCGTGACAGGCACTAGACAGCCTACCCTGTCCCATATATGGGTGTTTTAAGGGCCTTATATAATATTCCGCCGACCCTACTGGCGGATGCTGGTCTAGGGAGGTTGTCTATTGCCTGGCCGTGTAGATCGGGGGTGGTAATGGACCTTTTGAGATTTGGTAACTTTGGGAACCATGTATGGTTGTTGTCGTTATCTGGAGTCTTTGAAGGAGTTCTTGCTCTGATCGTTCTATCTTTTGCCAGACTCTGCTGGCCAGTGCAGCTGCTGGTTGATGGGTTTTATTATCAGGTCTCTATGTATCTCGGCTGTGGTTCTGGTGAAGGGATTCTTTACCTGTGACGAATCTAAAGGCTTCATTTTGACCACCTGTAATTTTAATATTTATGGTGCTCATAGCATGAAGAGGTACTGCTGGGTAAGTTAATACCGGTGTGATAAATGATGTCACCAGGGGAGTTTATGAGTGGTGTGGGCAATGGAGGGGTTGGGTGGGTGTAGGGGAGGCAGGCCTTGAAGGAGTGGAGGGAGGGAGGGAGGGAGGGAGGGAGGAGGGAGGGAGGAGTGGAGGAGGGAGGGAGGAGGGGAGGAGGAAGGGAGGATATGCTGATGTAATAAACTTTGCTCCCTGTTTGTGGTATTAATTTTACAACTGCTTGCTGTCTTGCTGAGGGAGGGAGGGAGGGAGGGAGGCTGTATGTGTGTGTGTAAAGATTGGGTTGAGGAATCACGCCATGGGCAGAATATGAAAAGCCCTTAAAACACCCTATATATGGTACAGGGTAGATGTCTAGTGCCTGTACCGGCAGACAACAACTAACCCATGACACAACCCTAACACTAATTAGCTTAGGTAGGTGCGTGCCCTCTGCCTCTCCTCCTAAATTTCTTAAGTTCGAACTATAACTTCCTTCCCTACCTCTACTCTTTTTTCACCACCTTCTTTCACAAAAAATGTAGGTGTACTGAAATTTGACACTCTTTCCAGGAATATTTTGGAGTTGGGGTCACACACACACACACACACACACACACACACACGGTAAATAGTACTGTGAAAATGACGGACGTTGGTAGTACTTGTTGTGTGTGGTGGATATCAAATCTTTTTTTTTTTTTTTTCTCTCGTCACTATTACACTATCACCATGTCCCCACCATCACTAACACATTACACTATCATGACCTTACTCCAACTAATTTAACCTAATCCCAAACATTTCACCACCGTCATCTACTCTCCCCAACCTCCTACTCCTCCTCCCCTCTCCCTCCTCCCCTACTCTCCCTCCTCCCCTCTCTCCTCACTCCCCTACTCTCCCCATCCTCCCTACCCTCCCCAACCCCCTACTCTCCCCTCCACTCCCTACCCAGCCTCCCCTGTTCCCCTCAACACCACACACACCTCGGTCAAACAAGAACTTGAGGTGGAGGTACGGAGGGTGGTGGAGGGAGGGTGGAGGAGGTGGAGGAAGAAGTGGAGGGAGGGGTGGAGGAGGGGTGGAGGGAAGGGGTGGAGGGAGGGGGTGAGGGAGGGAGGGAAGAAGAAGAGGCCATTTGTACATTAGGAGTTGGAATCACGTGGGGACTAACTCTGGGCACTGTGCCCTCCTTGCCAAGTAAGTTTGCTTTCTGTTAGAACGTCAACTACGCGTGTCTTGCCCTCTGAATACCAAACCCCCCAATTGCCCTCCTGCCCTCCTTGCCCCCACTTGGTCCCCTTGCCCCTTCTTGCTCCCTTGCCTTTTAACCCTTATTGCTTCCTTGCCTCCTTGCCCTTCTTGCCTCTTCTGCCCCTTGCCTCTTCTTTCCTGTGAACCTTCTTACCCTTGCCTTTGTCCTTCTTGCCCTCTTGCTCCTTCTTGCTGCCCTTCTTGCCCCCCCTTGCCCTTCTTGCCTTCTTGCCCCCTTGCCCCTTCTTGCTTCCCTCTCCTTGCCTTCTTCCTCCTTGTCCCTTGCCCTTCTTGCCCCCTGCCCTTCTTGCCCCCTTTCCCTTCTTGCCCCTTTCCCCTTCTTGCCCCCCTGCCTTCTTGCCCCCTTTCCCCCTTCTTGCCCCCTTTCCCTTCCTTCTTGCCCTTCCTTCCCCCTTTCCCCTTCTTGCCCCCTTTCCCCTTCTCCCCTTTCCTTCTTGCCCCCTTCTTGCCCCCTTTCCCTTCTTGCCCCCTTTCCTTCTTCCCCTGCCCCTTCTTGCCCCTTTCCTTCTTTTCCTTCTTGCCCTTTGCTCCTTCTTGCCCCATTGCCTCACACACACACACACACACGTGTCTCTGTGTGTGTGTGTTGCCTCCTCTGTGTGGTGTTGCGTGGCCTCCTGGGTGATGGTGTGTTGCGTGGACTCCTGGGTGGTAGTGTGTTGCGTGGCCTCCTGGGTGATGGTGTGTTGCGTGGCCTCCTGGGTGGTAGTGTTGCGTGGCCTCCTGGGCGATGGTGTGTGTTGGTGGACTCCTGGGTGGTAGTGTGTTGCGTGGCCTCCTGGGTGGTAGTACGTGGCCTCTGGGTGGTAGTGTGTTGAGTGGCCTCTGTTGCGTGGCCTCCTGGGTGTTGTGTGGCCGTGGGTGTTGCGTGGCATCCTGGGTGTTGCGTGGCATCCTGGGTGTTGTGGCCTCCTGGGTGGTGGTAGTGTTGCGTGGCCTGGTTGGTTGTGTGTTACGTGGCCTCGGGTGTTTGCGTTGCCTCCGGGGTGTTGCGTGTGGCCTCCTGGTCGGTTGTGTGTTACGGCTCTTGGGTGTTGCGTGGCCTCCTGGGTGGTGGTAGTGTTGCGTGGCCTCTTGGTCGGTTGTGTGTTACGTGGACTCTTGGGTGTTGCGTGGCCTCCTATGTGTTGCGTGGCCCTGGGTGTTGGTGGCCCCCTGGGTGTTGGTGTGCCCCTGGATGTGTGGCCCTTGTTGTTGGTTTACTGAGTTTACTGTTCAGGGCCAAGTTCAGCGTCGGTGAAATTTTGTGGTGAGTAAAGTTTGTTGTGTGTGTGTGTGTGTGTGTGTGTGTGTGTGTGTGTGTGTGTGTGTGTCTATTAATAGTAGTAGTAGTGGTTTAGTTGCCACTATGAGTGTTTGTCAATTAGGCTTTCTTCTGCAAAGAGATTTGTATTAATGGATTCGTTTTATATATAATGAAATGAGGTGTACATATAGCCCCTGCCGCCGCCTGACCCCTGCCCCCTGACCCCCTGACCCCCGCCCCCGCCCCTGACCCCCGTCAAAAAATTATCTTCACAGTTAAGCAGTTGAAGTGAGCTATGAATTCCCAAATGAACACTGTGACTCCTGTTGTCCTGGAGAAGGTCTATAATGTCTCGACACAAAACGGTAAAGATATTTTTTTTTTTAGTTCTGTGTGCCGCCATAACCCCGTTGAGGTAGAGGTAAAAAATATAACTACTTTTTTTTTTACGTAATTTGGTTTGGCATAACACATATACGTATAGTACATTAATACAAGATCTTGACTACATCTGTATAACAAGTAGGAGAGAGAGAGAGAGAGAGGGGGGGGGGGGAGAGTGTTCTATAAAGCATGTCTCAAAATTATTTCCATTACATTAAAAAATATAACGCCACAATAAAACAGTGATGAAACAATAGTAACAAAAAACTACTAATTAAATAGCGAACAAAAGCCTTTAAAAAAAAAAAATTATAAAAACGGAATTAAAAAAGGTTTGGTATAATTGCTTGATTTAGCCCCTGTAGGCTTATAGTACAGTTATGAAACCATCGTATGCCTATGTTCTCTGTTGAAGGGAAATTTTGTTTTTCCTCTCCACCATGTTAAACCTTGAATGAGATTTGATCCCTTTGGAGTACGATTTTAACCCTTTAAATGATTTGATCCCCTTGAGTACGATTTAACCCTTTGAGTACTATGTAACCCCTAGATTATGTTGACAACTCATTAAATATGCGAACTAAACCTCGAGTTTGATAACTTCACCCCTTGAGCATGACGACTTCACCCTTGAGTATGACGACTTCACCCCTGAGTACAATTAATTTCACCTGTTTTTAAAATTATAGATTCGTTTCGAAAATAATTTGAATAAGAGACAGAATTAATTCACTGCCACCCAAAACAAACTGATGAAACACAATAACAAGAAGAAATAAAACCCCAAAGGGACTTGCATACACTTAAAAAACCAGAAACGTAAACCGAATACTAAAATAAAAAAAAAACACAAACTCTTATAAAAAGTTCCATCATAGAAAACGGATTCGGGTCCTCGGGAGACTATACTAACCTGGTCAAGACGGACGAGTGAAAAACTTCATTATTGTTATTGTGTTGGATAGTGAAGACGCTCGCCCTGATGCCACAAACATTGTCACTGGTGTAAGGAGGTATTAGGGGAGGTAGATGAGGCATTGCTGGTAGAGGGAGACTGGGAATTGTGGTTGAGGGATGGGTGGTGAGTGATGGAGGACGAATGCGTGAGAGGGACTTTTTAGTGTAAGGGGGTGGTAGGTAGAAGGGTTGTAGTGTTGGTAGAAGAGGTGGGTAGTGGTTGTAGGGTGTGGTAGAAGAAGGTGGTAATGGCATGTTGTTGAGGCTGAGGGGTTATAGTAGTAGGTAGGTAGTAGGTAGTAGGTGGTTGTTAATTAATAGTGGTAGTAAGTGGTTGTTAGTGGTGAAGTAGAGTGTGTGGTGTTGTTAATTTGGTAGAGGGTGTCAATATGACATGAGTAAGAGTATATGGCAGTAGTTGTAGAGGTAAGTTGTTAATTAAGAGTAGTAGCAGTGTTGTTAATTTAAGACAAGGGCAGTGGTGTTGTTAGCGGTAGAGTGGTGTTGTTAATGGAGTGGTGTAGGTATGTTTGTTAATTTGATAGTGGTATATGTGATAGTGGTGGAGTGTGTGTTGTTGGGTAGGGTGGTAGGTGGTAGTGGTTATGTGTTGTTAATGGTAGTGGTGCAGTGGTGTACAATCAGGTGTATATTAATGATGATAGTGGAGAGGTAGTGGTAGTGGTAGTAGTGTTGTTAAGGTAGTGGTGGTAAGGTTGTTAATTGGTAGTGGTAGTAGGTGGTGTTGTTCATGGTGATACTGGTGTAGGGTGGTGTGTTCATGGTGATAGTAGTAGGTGGTGGTGGTAGTGGGTAGTAGGTGGTGTTGTTAGTGGTAGTGGTAGGGTGGTGTTGTTAATGGTGGTAGGTAGGTAGTGGTAGTGGTAGTAGTAGGTGTGTTGATTATGGTAGTAGTAGGTTGTTAATGGTGGTAGGTAGTAGGTGGTGTTGTTAATGGTGGTAGTGGTAGTAGGTGGTGTTGTTAGGTGGTAGTGGAGGGGTGGTGTTGTTAATGGTAGTGGTGGTAGGTGGTGTTGTTAATGGTGGTAGTGGTGGTAGGTGGTGTTAATGGTGGTAGTGGTAGTAGGTGGTGGTAATTTGGTGGTATTCCATCTCTTTGCTCCCCTAGGGTGAGAGACTGACAGACTATAACAGCTTGGTGGTGGTCAGTTGCTGAGGGAAGAGGTGGTACACACGCACACACACACACACACACACAGTAAATTATCCATGAGAGAGAGAGAGAGAGAGTACACATATTCAGTAACTCATTCTCTCCCTTCCTCCCTTCCTCCCTCCCCCCTCCCTCCCTTCCCCTTCCTTTACTCCCTCCAAAAAAAAAACTACAAATAATGAAATAAAATACACAAGGTTTCTGTCTCACGTTGAGGTAATTCTGCGTCTTGGCCTCAAAACCTCCCGCCAATATCGCCAACATCGCCAAATATTTTATCCTTCTTATGAGTCAAGTTTCCAAGTTTGGCGAGATGCATGCATTATGTCACAAACTCACTAACCAGCACCTGTCCCTTTGTTAACTGGGGGTGGGGGTGGGGGTGTGGGGTGGGGGGTGGACTTGAAGGAGTTTGTAATTATTAGTCGTATTTTTTGTTTGTGTTTATTTATATCTATTTATTTTGTTGCTTTGTTAATGTTGGTGAGATTATGGAATGAAGTTGGTCTGTTTATTTTATTTCTTTATTTATCTCTTCTTTTTCTCTTTTCTTTTCTTTTCTTTTTTTGTTTCTTTCTTTCTTTTCTTTTCTTTCTTTCTTTTCTTTCTTTCTTTCTTCTCCTAAAATAATAGTTGACTTTTTTTTACCTTGGTGGGGTTATCTGATTTAGCCTGCCTGCTCGTCTGTCTGTCTGTCTGTCTGTCTGTCTGTCTGTCTGTCTGTCTGTCTGTCTGTCTGTCTGTTTCATTTCCTTTTAGCGGGGTTATTGGGTAAAGGTATTTGGTCTTGTATTTTCGATTTATTTGACGAAGTTTTACCGATTGGGTTTGAGGAGAGAGAGAGAGAGAGAGAGAGAGAGAGAGAGAGAGAGAGTGTGTACTATTGTTTGCGTGTACGTGTATGCGTGTACATAAATTAATGCAAATACCTGATATCTATACATGTATGTATAAATGAATATTTGTTTGTATATGTGTGTGTTATTGTGTGCCATGTGTTGTGTGTACAGTCAGGAACAAAAATTTCTGTACCTCTTGGTCTGATGGCCTCTGCAACGACCACTGACTGAGGCCATGTTAATTTGGTAAGGTTGGTATTTCTCGTTGTGTGATGCATTGTATAAACACTATGATGTATTTTTTATATCACATATAGTTAATACAGAGAAATTAACAGGAATCACCTGCGTAAATGAGTGTTTTCAGAATTCTTGGTTCGGTTTGTCTTATTGTAAACGCCGTAAAGGTGCAGAAAATTGTTGTTGACTGTACCTCTGTGTGTGTGTACAACTGTATGTACTGTAGAGTTTAGAGGCGCACTGACCCGAATAAAAATGTCGTTATAATCCCTGTGTATTATTATTATTATTATTATTATTATTATTATTATTATTATTATTATTATATTTAATGCCATATGATTATTATATCCATTACTAACCAGGTGTTATCTCCCCCGCAGGTGAGTGTTGACGTGATGAGCACCTGGCCACTAGTACAGTAGGTGTCCTTCTGGTGTTATGTAGTGGTTACCATGATGGCCTTCACTCTGCACTTACAATGGTGTGATTTATTTACGTGTCTGTCTGTATTAATAATAATAATTAACGGTTTATAGAAAGAGCATGGCCGCCAGAAGGCTGAAAATATACAGTTACATAATTGGGGAATGGGTCTCTTGATTGACAAATAATATACAAGTAACATAGGTGATACAAATATGATATATAATAACTAGGTGGGGAGAAGGTTATACTACAGGGCATTTCAACATAGTGACAGTGCAAGAAGGCAAGATTGACTGGGAGTGAATACACGGGTTGATTACGAGTTGTTAATAATTTTTACAATGGTTGGGACTGGGCTGTTCTTATAGGACAGTTCGTGCTCGTATGGGCTGGATGCGGATGTGGTGTCGAACAGCAATTTGCGGACGAGGGATCTCGGGTGGTAGTAGAAGCCGGTGTCAAGGATGGTGCAGAACCTTCTCACCAAATTTGCAGATGAGGTCGTGGTGATGGTCAGTGAGAGTCGAAAGGGTCAGTGTGTTGAGCGCTTCTTGATATGTGGAGTAGGAAGGGGAGAGAATAATCTTGTATGCCCTCTTTTGCACTTTTTCTAGGTGTTTACGTTGTGTGGCATTTAGGGAGGAAGACCAGGCAGGGGAGGCATAGGTGAGCTTGGGAAGTATGAATGTTGAGTAAACACTGAGGAGCTTCGGGGCAGGAACCTGAGGGACTTGAGTCGGCGGAGGAGGTGGAGACGGAAACTGGAGGATTTGACAACTTCACTGACGTGTGGTTTCCAGTTTAGTTTGTTGTCTATGGTGACGCCGAGGAGCTTTGTGTGAGAGAGAGAGAGAGATAATAATGGTGTATGAATAATTTAGTAGAACTAGAGGGGTAATAATCGTGACAAAATAACACAATCCTCTCCATTACAAGATTAAACTGCCAGGTCTCTCCTCCCATTCTCTTAACCTCCTCATTCTTCCTGGTTCTTCCGTTTTTATCACTCCCTTCCCTTCCATTTTATTGTTCTCCTCCCTCGTTCCTCTCTTTCCACCTCCTCCCCATTCTCCTCTCCACCCCTCCTCCCCCACTCCTCTCTCCCCACCCCCCCCCTCCCCGGCTGTAGTATTTAATCACAAAATAACGGAGGGAAAAATGTTAACGCATCAATCACTGTTATTTGACGTTATTTTTATGTGATAGTTATTGGTCTCACCGACTGTCCTCTTAGTGTGTTGATTTATGGAGGGTTGTGGAGGGTTGTAGGGTGGTTGTAGGTTGGTTGTGAGTTGGTTGTAGGTTGGTTGTAGGTTGGTTGTGAGTTGGTTGTAGTAGGTTGGTTGTAGGTTGGTTGTAGGTTGGTTGTAGGTTGGTTGTAGGTTGGTTGTGAGTTGGTTGTAGTAGGTTGGTTGTAGGTTGGTTGTAGGTTGGTTGTGAGTTGGTTGTAGGTTGGTTGTGAGTTGGTTGTAGGTTGGTTGTGAGTTGGTTGTAGGTTGGTTGTTGTCGGTTGTGAGGTTATTATAAATAGGCTGGACATTGGTTGATTGTGTTTTGTGGTAGTTTTGGGTATGACCACACACACACACACACACACACACACACACACACACACACACACACACACACACACACCTGTAGTTGTATAATGACACTATTGTATTTATTAACACCTGTAATCCTCTATAATCACCCCACACCTGTAATCCTCTATAATCACCCCACACCTGTAATCCTCTATAATCACCTCACACCTGTAATCCTCATCACCCCACACCTGTAATCCTCTATAATCACCCCACACCTGTAATCCTCTATAATCACCCCACACCTGTAATCCTCTATAATCACCCCACACCTGTAATCCTCTATAATCACCCCACACCTGTAATCCTCTATAATCACCCCACACCTGTAATCCTCTATAATCACCCCACACCTGTAATCCCTTATAATCACCTCACCACTGCCCTCTCCTGGTCAAGTCGCCCTCACCATCCATTACCCTTTAAGCGTTTTCTCCAGCTTCGTGTTTCATCTGAGCTTCGTCTGCGTCTTCGTCAGGAGCTAATAGAAACTTAAGCTTGTGTGGATGTTGAATTTTCTCAGGATTTTTAAGCTTTTGTGGATGTAAAAATAAATCTAACCTAAGCTAACCTAACTTCCAGCATCTCGTTAACTCAGGGTGTGGTTGTTGTGTTGGCGACAGCTTCTACACCTTAAACACTGGGTCATGCAGCTCGTTAACTCAGGGTGTTGTTGTGTTGGGACAGCTTCTACACCTTAAACACTGGGTCATGCAGTCCGTTAACTCAGGGTGTGGTTGTTGTGTTGGCGACAGCTTCTACACCTTAAACACTGGGTCATGCAGCTCGTTAACTCAGGGTGTGGTTGTTGTGTTGGCGACAGCTTCTACACCTTAAACACTGGTCATGCAGCTCGTTAACTCAGGGTGTGGTTGTGTGTTGGGACAGCTTCTACACCTTTAAACACTGGGTCATGCAGCTCATTAACTCAGGGTGTGGTTGTTGTGTTGGCGACAGCTTCTACACCTTAAACACTGGGTCATGCAGCTCGTTAACTCAGGGTGTGGTTGTTGTGTTGGCGACAGCTTCTACACCTTAAACACTGGTCATGCAGCTCGTTAACTCAGGGTGTGGTTGTTGTGTTGGCGACAGCTTCTACACCTTAAACACTGGGTCATGCAGCTCGTTAACTCAGGGTGTGGTTGTTGTGTTGGCGACAGCTTCTACACCATAAACACTGGGTCATGCAGCTCGTTAACTCAGGGTGTGGTTGTTGTGTTGGCGACAGCTTCACACTTAAACACTGGGTCATGCAGCCTGTTAACTCAGGGTGTGGTTGTTGTGTTGGCGACAGCTTTACACCTTAAACACTGGGTCATGCAGCTCATTAACTCAGGGTGTGGTTGTTGTGTTGGCGACAGCTTCTAACTTAAAACACTGGGTCATGCAGCTCGTTAACTCAGGGTGTGGTTGTTGTGTTGGCGACAGCTTCTACACCTTAAACACTGGGTCATGCAGCTCGTTAACTCAGGGTGTGGTTGTTGTGTTGGCGACAGCTTCTACACCTTAAACACTGGGTCATGCAGCTCGTTAACTCAGGGTGTGGTTGTTGTGTTGGCGACAGCTTCTACACCTTCAACACTGGGTCATGCAGCTCGTTAACTCAGGGTGTGGTTGTTGTGTTGGCGACAGCTTCTAAACCTTAAACAAATTCACGCCTAGGTGGCTCTTTGGCCGGCCATCCTCGATACACGAGGGCAGCCATTATTATTATTATTATTATTATTATTATTATTATTATTATTATTATTATTATTATTATTATCAGCTGTAAGGACTGCTGAGCCAAAACATAAATAAACGTACAGTAGTTAAAACAACTATCTGTGCAGGTGGGGGTCGATATGCCCCTCCGTGTGACTAGTGACAGCCTCCGTGTGACTAGTGACAGCCTCCGTGACAGTGACAGCCCTCCGTGTGACTAGTGACAGCCTCCGTGTGACTAGTGACAGCCCTCCGTGTGACTAAGTGACAGCCCTCCGTGTGACTAGTGACAGCCCTCCGTGTGACTAGTGACAGCCCTCCGTGTGACTAGTGACAGCCCTCCGTGTGACTAGTGACAGCCTCCGTGTGACTAGTGACAGCCCTCCGTGTGACTAGTGACAGCCTCCGTGTGACTAGTGACAGCCTCCGTGTGACTAGTGACAGCCTCCGTGTGACTAGTGACAGCCTCCGTGACTAGTACAGCCTCCGTGACTAGTGACAGCCTCCGTGACTAGTGACAGCCTCCGTGTGACTAGTGACAGCCCTCCGTGTGACTAGTGACAGCCCTCCGTGTGACTAGTGACAGCCTCCGTGTGACTAGTGACAGCCCTCCGTGTGACAGTGAAGCCTCCGTGTGACTAGTGACAGCCCTCATATACCAAAACTTATCGTCCATGGTCTCATGTTGTTCCCACAAAGTATACACAGATAGTTGTAGTTGCTGCTGTACGTTTGAAAGCACAAATGAAAGACGTAATTAAAATGAAAAATTCAGTAATGCCATGAAAAGAGAGAGTCGTTCTTTCATCTCCCAATCCTGTGTGTCTCAATCTTTATTTGGGGGGGGGGGGTGTGCAATACAGAATGGTGTAATTGGCTTTTATTTTTGATTTCTCCTGCAACACCGATAATTAATTAATGACATGAAGAACTGCTAAGTGTTTCGTTTATATTATTCGCATTAGTTAGGTTAGATTTTCGTTAGGTTTTGGTTATAATTGGTTAAGTTTTGGTTTGGTTGTTGTTTGGTTAGGTGTTGGTTAGGTTAACTTAAGATAAGCTAAGCTATTGTACACAGAATTCGTGTACGTAGCTCCTCTGTCAGTCAGTCAGTCAGTCAGTCAGTTCAGTTAGTCAGTCAATACTGTATGTCAATCGGTCAGTCAGTCAATCCGTCTGTATGTATGTATGTATATATTGTATGTATATGTATGTATGTATGTATGTTGTTGTATGTTGTATGTATATATTGTATGTATGTATGTATGTATGTATGTATAGTCTGTCTTTATCTCTCCTTACCTGATCTCAGGGAGAACTCTCTCTCTCTCTTTTTTTTTTTTTTTCCCAGTGCTATCTGTTATCATGTAAACTGGTGCAGGTTGACAGATATCCTCGGCCATGAATATGTAATGAACCGTATCCTGACTGGGAACCGAATCTGGGATAGTTACCCTTCCCTTTCTCCTTCTTTTTACTTTCTCTCAATTCTCTCCTTTCTCCCTTCCTTCTCCCCTTTCTCCCTTCCTTCTCCCCTTTCTCTCTTCTCGTTGTTTTTGTTTTGTTTGTGTTTTTCTTGTTGTTTTTGTTTGTTTGTTTTCATTGTGTGTTTGTTCTCTTCGTTTATCTTCCTCCTCCTCCTCCTCCTCCTCCCCCCTCCTCCTCCCCTCCTCCCCCTCCCTCCCCTCCCCACTACCGCCCCTCGCCGTGTCAGTGAAGCCTTTAATAATCACTGTACATTTGGTGGTGGTGAGGAGTTGGTGGTGGTGGGAGTTGAGGTGGTGGTGGGGAGTTGTGGTGAGGAGTTGAGTGGTGGTGGGGAGTTGAGGTGGTGGGTGGAGTTGAGGTGGTGGTGGGAGTTGAGGTGGTGGTGGGAGTTGGTGGTGGTGGGAGTTGGGGTGGTGGGGAGTTGAGGTGGTGGTGAGGAGTTGAGGTGGTGGTGGGGAGTTGAGGTGGTGGTGGGAGTTGAGGTGGTGGTGAGGTTGTTGAGGTGGTGGTGGGAGTTGAGGGGTGGTGGGAGGTGGTGGTGGGGAGTGGTGAGGTTGAGGTGGTGGGTGGGAGTTGAGGGAGTTGAGGTGGTGGTGAGTTGGGGTGGTGAGGTGGTGGTGGGAGGTTGAGGTGGTGGTGGGGAGTTGGAGGTGGTGGTGGGAGTTGAGGTGGGTGGTGGGGAGTGAGGTGGTGGTGGAGTTGAGTTGAGGGTGGGGAGTTGGAGGTGGTGGGGAGTTGAGGTGGTGGTGGGGAGTTGAGTTGAGGTGGTGGTGAGGGAGTTGAGGTGGTGGTGGGGGTGGGGTGGTGGTGAGGTTGGGGTGGTGGTGGGGAGTTGAGGGTGGTGGTGGGAGTTGAGGGAGGTGGTGGGAGTTGGGGTGGTGGTGGGAGTTGAGGTGGTGGTGAGGAGTTGATGAGGTGGTGGGAGTTGAGGTGGTGGTGGTGAGGTGGTGGGGGGTGGTGGTGGTGGGTGGTGAGGAGTTGAGGTGGTGGTGGGGGAGTTGAGGTTGAGGAGTTGAGGTGGTGGTGGGAGTTGAGGTGGTGGTGGGGAGTTGAGAGGTGGTGGTGGGAGTTGGGGTGGTGGTGGGGAGTTGAGGAGGTGGTGAGGAGTTGAGGTGGTGGTGGTGAGTTGGAGGTGGGGGAGTTGAGGTGGAGTTGAGGTGGTGGTGGGGAGTTGAGGTGGTGGTGGGGGAGTTGAGGGAGGTGGTGGGGGAGTTGAGGTGGTGGTGGGGGAGTTGGGAGTGGGAGTTGGTGGTGGGAGTTGAGGTGAGGTGGTGGGAGGAGTTGAGGTGGTGGTGAGGAGTTGAGGTGGTGGTGGGGAGTTGAGGGTGGTGGTGGTTGGGAGTTGAGGAGGTGGTGGGAGTTGGGTGATGGTGGGGAGTTGAGGAGGTGGTGGGGAGTTGAGGTGGTGGTGGGGAGTTGAGGTGGTGATGGGGAGTTGAGGTGGTGGTGGGGAGTTGAGGAGGTGGCGGGGAGTTGAGGATTTATATGTTGGAGACAGACAGACAGACAGACAGCACTAGTTCTTATCACCGTTAAGGCAGCACTTGGTAGTATTTAAGGTCAGTGCGTGTTTATTTCAATCACATTTTGTTACGTGTCTGAGTGAGAGATGTCTGGGAGAGTCTTAGGGGGGGGGGAGGTAGTAGAGTACAGGATTGGCTGTTTGGTTATAGTCACTCACTCACACACACTCAACACACACACAAAAACACAAAAAAACACGATAAAACACAAAAAAACACGCCCCTTGTAAACATTTAACCTCGGTGTTTTAATAAATCTGTCCATTAATTTGTTTTGCTGAGCGCCAAGATTTACCTGGTTCACCCCTTCGTGTGTTGGTGCCGAGTTATGCGGGTGGTGGTGCCGAGTTATGCGGGTGTTGGTGCCGAGTTATGCGGGTGTTGGTGCTGGAGTTAAGTGTGGGTGGTGGTGCTGAGTTATGCGGGTGTTGGTGCTGAGTTATGTGGGTGTTGAGTTATGCGGGTGTTGGTGCTGAGTTATGCGGGTGGTGGTGCTGAGTTATGCGGGTGGTGGTGCTGAGTTATGCGGGTGGTGGTGCTGAGTGCGGGTGTTGCGCGGAGTTATGCGGGTGTTGGTGCTGAGTTATGCGGGTGGTGGTGCTGAGTTATGCGGGTGGTGGTGCTGGAGTTATGCGGGTGGTGGTGCTGAGTTGGCGCAGCAGCTGAGTTATGCGGGTGTTGCGCTGGAGTTATGCGGTGGTGGTGCTGAGTTATGCGGGTGTTGAAAGCGAGTTATGCGGGTGTGTTCTTCGAGAGAGTAGGTTGATGATATACGCATGTCGATGGTAGATGGACTAATGCCAAGGACATAGACTGGGGGGGAGGGGAAGGAGAGGGGCAGGTGTGGTAGGGAGAGGGAGGGGTAGGGAGAGGGAGGAGAAAAATGTTGTTGGAAATGATGGAGGCGAAAGATGGAGAGGAAGGAGGAGTTAGAAAAGTGGAGGGAGGGAGAGAAGGGAGGGGATGGAAGGAAGGAAGAAAGGGAAGGGGATGGAAGAAGGAAGGAATGGAGGGAAGAAAGGGAGGGAGGGGATGGAAGAAGGAAGGAATGGAGGGAAGAAAGGGAGGGAGGATGATACAGGAAGAGAAGTGGAACGGAGGGGGATAAAGAAAGGAAGGGCAATAGGGAGGGAGGGAGGGAAGGAAGGGAATGGAATAGAATAGAAGGAAGGGGTACATCCGAATAGTGGAACAGGTCGCTAGCTTTTTCAGAATATAGGGACTCAACACGAGGGATCATTTTTCACTCTCTTCATCACATTGTTATGATTGCCATTACACAGCGGCCAGTAACCATTTTGTTAAAGCAATTACAACGTTGATTTATGATGGATAATATTAGTCACTGATAGATTATGGGGCCGGAAACTTGATGTTTGGTTAAGGGAAAAAGAGATTCATTTTTCCTCCACCTATGAGATTGAAAACCCTGGGAAAATAAATGGTGTTTTTTTTTTTTGAGGGGGATATTTTTCACTTTATTTGGTTAATTTTTAAAGGGTTTTTATTTGGTTTTATTATTATTAATGTTATTATTGTTGTTATTGTATTTCAGGTGATATACAATTTAAGTTTATAGATAAGAAAGTAAATTTATCAAAATGTGTATGAAATTTATCGACTTTTTCGTGTATTAAAAGTTTATTGTATCGACACCTGTTAAGACTCACCTGTCGCCTCGGTCAGGAATTATGTTAAAACTTGGATTACTTCTATTGCTCTGGTAATGACACACACACACACACACACACACACACACACACACACACACACACACACACACACACAATACATTCAGGTGTTGTTATTCATATTTTAAGCTCAAGTTATATCCGGGTTACCTTATGGCTCTCACCTTCTCATCTGATTAAAAAAAAATATTGATAATTTACATAGGAATATTCTTAAAGCCGGGTTAGGTTAGGTTAGGAATGTGGTTCCTTATATCACTAATTATAGGGAGTTGATGATGATTATATAACGTTTTATAATTATACATGGTTCAGTATCTATGATAATAACTTTTAGCACCTATAATTATACTCAGCGCCTATAATTATACCTGCCTCCATTCATAATTATACCTCATTCGACTTATAACTATACTCAGCGGCTATAATTATACCTGCCGCCATTCATAATTATACCTCATTCGACTTATAACTATACTCAGCGGCTATAATTATACCTGCCTCAGCACCGCCAATCACCTGAGTGAATTTTCTCATTAGAGTTAACGAAAACAACGAAGCGGGTGATTAATGGGTTCCTAAATAGCCAACTACCTATAGCCTTAACGAGTCATTTGTCAAGGTGTTCGACGGGGGGAGGTGAGGGAAGGGGAGGTGAGGGGAAGGTGGAAGTGAGGGGAAGCAGGGAGAAGTAGGGGTGAAGAGGAGGAGGAGGAGGTGAGGATTAAGAGGAGGTAAGGAGAGGAAGAAGGGAGGAGGAGGAGGAGGAGACAAGAGGGTAGGGTGAGAGAGGAGGAGGAGGCAGATGGAGAGGAGGAGTGGTAAAAGGAATAAGAGTTATGGGGAAGAGATGGATGAGGAATAAAAAGAGAAGGGGAGAAGAGGCATTAGGAAGAGAGAGAGAGAGAGAGAATTATTTGTTTGTCCTGGTTGTTCATTCTCTACCGAGGCAACAGGAGTCGCAGTATTCATTCTGACATCCATCGGTCCTTCCCGTCGCCGTTACTACTTTACTGCCACTCGGAACCAAGTATGACGATCATCCAACTATGATACAATGATATGAGTTATTAAGGATGTCACCTAGGTTGGTGAGTTTTGAGGTGACTAAAGAGGCCGACAGGACGAGGGTCGTCCACAGATGTTGCACGTGTGGAGGCTACAACTAGTGCAGGAGGGCGGCGGCAGCGTCTTTTGCGGCGTTGGCGCTTGTCTGCCTCGGTATGCAGTCAGGCTAACTCAGAAAGTATTGACACCTTCTGTGGTGCTCCTCCAAAGCGTTACGGTGTGAGATAATCCGTCTCCCAGGTGGGGTCGATTGGCAGTCTTTCAGGTTTGTCTTAAGACTATCTAATACCTCTTCAGTTGCCCGCCGGCGTTACGTTTACTATTCGTTAGGTGACTGTAAAGTAGCTGCTCTGGCAGTCTACTGTAGTCCATGCAGGTAACATGGCCAGTCAACGTAGTTGTTCATGGATAATGGTAGCCTCGATGCTCCTGCAGTTGGTGTCAGTGAGAATACTGGCATTTGTTCTCTTGTCTTCCCAGAACTCGGAGGATGGAACGTAGACTACGTTGGTGAAAGTGCACACACACCCACCCCCACACACACCACCCCCACACCCCACCTCCACACACCCACCCACCCACACACCTCCCACATCACACACACACACACACACACACACACACACACACACACATCTCTCCACAGAATATAAAAAAGTCAAGAACTATTTCCAGACAGAATATGAAGAGATAGAATAAATGATACGCTTAAGATATACCGTGTTGGGGAAGCACTGCTCGTATTGATGCTGAAGATGGTGCACTGTGCATCTAAAACACTTTGACATGTATTTGAATCATGTGTCCCGTGTGCATGTGTGGCTCTACCTGGCGAGAGAAGTGTGAGTCTGGCTATCTCACTGTCCATCTCGCTATATTAAAAGATAGAATAATATCTTGCTATATGTAAAGGCTGAATGATCTCCTTTTCATCGATAAAAATAATGTCTCTTTGAGGTTTGAACTAATTTTTTTATCATTCTATCTCTTGGCTTATTTCTCCTCTATCTTTGCTTCATGTCCTCATCCTTTCTGCTTCTTCTTCCTCCTATCTTGGTCACGTTTCTCCTCTCTTTGCTTCATTCATCCCTGTCTTGGCTTCAGCTCCTTCTCTATTTTTATTTCAGATCCTACCTGCTTCACTACTCTCTACCTGCCATTCTATCTCTTGCTTCACTCTCCTCCTATCTCGCTTCATGTTTTTTGCTTTTATCCTATCTTCATCATGCCTCTATCTTACCTACTACCTCTCTTGCTTGGAATCTGACAAGAGATGTTATCTTCATTCGCTGGCATCATTTATCTCTCTCTCTCTCTCTCTCTCTCTCTCTCTCTCTCTCTCTCTCCTCCTCCTCTTTCTTCCTTCTCCTCTCCTCCTTTGTTTCTCCACCTCAACCAGCGCTGTGTTGACGCGTGCAGTTATCGTGAGGCAGCCTTGATGTGAGTTGCTCCCATGTCGGTGGGTTTTAAATAGCTGGACTTTTATTTGATTTTTGGGTTTTGTTTTTAGTTTTCTTTTCTTTTATGGTTCGTGAGCGAGGTTGGGGTTGGTTGGGGTTTGGTTGGGGTTAGACAAGAACGCTGATGGTACGTTCTGCAACGAGACTCGCAACAGCTAGGACTGCCAACAGTTTGAGACTCACCAACAGTTTGAGACTCGCTAGACAGTTTGAGACTCACCAACAGTTTGAGACTCGCCAACAGCTTGAGACTCGCCAACAGTTTGAGACTCGCCAACAAGCTTGAAACTCGCCAACAGTTTGAGACTCACCAACAGCTTAAGACTCATAAACAGCTTAGACTCGCCAACAACTTGAGACTCGCCAACAACGAGACTCGCCAACAGTTTGAAGACTCGCCAACAGTTTGAGACTCATAACAACGAAGGACTCGCCAGCAACGAGACTCGCCAACAGTTTAAGACTCATAACAGTTTGATCGCCAACAGCAGACTCGCCAACAACGAGACTCGCCAACAGCGAGACTCGCCAACAGTTTGAGACTCGCCAACAGTTTGAGACTCGCCAACAGCAGACTCGCCAACAGCGAAGACTCGCCAACAGTTTAAGACTCCCAACCAGCTTAGAGACATACCAACGAGAATAAACAGCTTGAGACTCGCCAACAGCTTGAGACGCCAACAGTTTCTTGAGACTCGCCAACAGCGAGACTCGCCAACAGCTGAGACTCACCAACAGCAGAGACTCGCCAACAGCTAGACTCGCCAACAACAAGACGTAACAGTTGAGACTCGCAGCAGCAGAGACTCGCCAACAACGAGACTCGCCAGCAACAGAACTCCTAACACTCCTTAAACCCCCAAGGATGGGCAGGTTTAGGGGAGTGTGAACATTTCAACACCAGACAGAGTTAAATACATCACACCTTAATTATGTTGACTTTTCTAGTGACTCTGTGTGATGGTGATGGTGGTGATGAGGTGGTGATGATGGTGTGGTGGTGGTGGTGAGGTGGTGGTGGTGGTGGTGTGGTGGTGGTGGTGAAGATGGGTGGTGGTGGTGGTGGTGGTGGTGGTGGGGTGGTGGTGGAGTGAGTTGGTGGTGGAGTGGTGGTGGTGGTGGTGATGGTGGTGGTGGTGGTGGTGGTGGTGGGTGGGTGGTTGGTTTGATTGGGGTGGTTGAGTTGGTGGTGGTGGTGGTGAGTTGGGGTGAGGTGGTGGGGTGGTGTGGTGTGGTGGTGGTGGTGGTTGGTGTGGTGGTGGTGGGGTGGGTGGTGAGTGGTGGTTGGTGGGGTGGTGGTGGTGGTGGTGGTGGGTTGATTGGTTGGTGGTGAGGTGGTGTGGTGGTGATGGTGGTGGTGGTGAGGTGGTGGTGGTGGTGAGGTGGTGGTGGTGGTGGTGGGGTGGTGGTGAGGTGGTTGGGTGAGTGGTGGTGGTGGTGGTGGTGTGGTGGTGGTGGGGTGGTGGTGGTGGGTGGTGTGGTGGTGGTGGGGTGGGGTGGGTTGGTGGGGTTGGTGGTTGGTTGGTTGGTGGTTGGTTGGTGGTGGTTGGTGGTTGGTGGGGTGGTGGAGGTGATGGTGTGGTGGGGTGGGGGTTGGTGGGTGGTTGGGGTGGTGGGGGTGGGGTTGGTGGTGGTGGTGGTGGGTGGTGGTTGGTGGTGGTGGTGAGTGGTGGTGGTGGGGTGGTTGGGGTGGGGTGGTGGGGTGGTGGTTGGTTGGTGTGGTTGGTGGTTGGTTGGTTGGTTGGTGGTGGTGGTGGTGGTGGTTGGTGGTGTGGTGGTGGTGGTGGGTTGGTTGATGGTGGTGGTGGTGGTGGTGATGGTGGTGGTGGTGGTGGTGGTGAGGTGGTGGTGAGGTGGTGGTGGTGGTGGTGGTGGTGGTGGTGTGGTGGTGGTGGTGGTGGAGTGGTGGTGGTGGGTGGTGAGGTGGTGGTGGTGGTGAGGGTGGTGGTGGGTGGTGGTGGTGGTGGTGGTGGTGGTGGGTGGTGGTTGGTTGGTGGTTGGTTGTGTGAGGGTGGTTGGTGGTTGGTGGTGTGGTGGTTGGTTGGTTGGTGGTGGGGTGGGGTTGGTTGGGGTTGGTTGGTTGGTTGGTTGGTGGTGGGGTTGGTGAGTGGGTTGGTGGTGGTGGGTGGTGGTGGGTTGGTTGGTGGGGTGGTGGTTGGTGGGTGGGGTGGGGTGGTTGGTGGGTGGTTGGTTGGTGGTGGTGGTGGGGGTTGGTGGTGGTTGGTTGGTTGGGGTGGTGAGTGGTTGGTTGGTGGTGGGTGGTTGTGTGGTGGTGGTGGTGGTGGTGGTGGTGTGGTTGAGGGGATGGTGGTGGTGGTGGTGGTGGTGGTGGTGGGGTGATGAGGGTGGTGGTGGTGGTGGTGGTGGTTGGTTGATTGGTAGTTGGTTGGTGGGGTGGTTGGTGGTTGGTGAGGGTGGTGGTGGGGTGAGTGGTGGTTGGTGGTTGGTGGTGGTGGTGGTGGTGGTTGGTTGGTGGTTGGTTGGTTGATTGGTTGAGTTGTGGTGGGGTGGTGGGTGGTTGGTTGTGGTGTGGTGGTGGGGTGGGGTGGTTGATTGGTGGTGGGGTGGTTGGTGGTTGGTGGTGGGGTGGGTGGTGGTGGTGGGGTGGTGGTTGGTTGGTTGGGGTGGGGTGGTTGGTGGTTGGTTGGTGGTTGGTTGGTTGGTGGTGTGGTTGGTGGGGTGGTGGTTGGTTGGTTGGGGTGGGTGGTGGGGTGGGGTTGGGGTGGTGGTGGGGAGTGGTGGTGATGGTGGTGGTGGTGGTGGTGGTGGTGGTGGTGGTGAGTGGGGTGGTGGTGGTGAGGGTGGTGGAGTGGGTGAGGTGGGGTGGTGGTGGTGGTGGTGGTGGTGGGGTGGGTGTGGTGGGGTGTGGTGGTGGTGGGGTGGGGTGGTGGTGTGGTGGTGGTTGGTGAGTGGTGGGGTGGTGGTGGTGGTGGGGTGGTGGTGGTGGTTGGTTGGTGGTTGGTTGGTGGTTGGTGGTGTGGTTGGTTGGTGGTTGGTGGTGTGGGGTGGTGGTGGTTGGTGGGGGGTGGTGGTGGTGGTGGGTGTGGTGGTGGTGTGGTGGTTGGTGGTTGGTGGGGTGGTGGTTGGGGTGGTGGTTGGTTGGTGGTGGTGGTGGTGGGTGGTTGGTGGTGGTGGTGGTGGTGGTGGTGGTGGTGGTGGTGGTGAGTGGTGTGGTGGTGGTGGTGGGTGGTGGTGGTGAGGTGGTGTGGTGGTGGTGGTGGTGGTGGTGGTGGTGGTGTGGTGGTGGTGGTGGTGGTGGTGGTGAGGGATGGTGGTAGTGGTGGTGGTGGTGGTGGTGATGGTGGTGGTGAGGTGGTGGTGGTGGTGAGTGGTGGTGGTGGTGGGGTGGTGATGGTGGTGTGGTGGTGGTGGTGGTGTGGTGGTGGTGAGTTGGTGGTGGTTGGTTGGTTGAGGGTGGAGTGGTTGAGTTGGTGGTGGGGTGGTTGGTGGTGGTGGTGGTGGGGTTGGTGGTGGTGGTTGGTGGTGGGTGGGTGATGGTGGTGGTGGTGGTGGTGAGATTGGTGGTGGTGGTGAGGTGGTGGTGGGTGGTGGGTGGTGGTGGTGGTGGTGTGGTGGTGATGGTGGTGGTGAGGGGGGTGAGTGGTGAGGTGGTGGTGGTGAGTGAGGTGGTGGTGGTGGTGGTGGTGGTGGTAGTTGGGGTGAAGTTGGTGAGTTGATTGGTGGTGGGTGGTGGTTGGTGGGGTGGTTGGGGTTGGTTGGTTGATTGGTGTGGGGTGGTGGTGGTTGGTGGTTTGGGGTTGGTTGGTTGTGGTTGATTGGGGTTGAGTTGGTTGTGGTTGGTTGGTTGGGGGTTGGTGGGTTGGGGAGTTGGTGGTGTGGTGGGGTGAGTGGTGGTGTGGTGGTGGTGGTGGTGGGGTGGTGGGGTGGTGGTGGTGGTGGTGGTGGTGGTGAGGTGGTGGTGGTGGTGGGTGGTGGTGGTGGTGGTTGGGTGAGGTGGGGTGTGGTGGTTGGTGGTTGAGGTGGGAGTGGTGGGGTGGTGGTGGGGTGGTGGGGTGGGGTGGGGTGGTTGAGTTGGGGTGGTGGTGGTGGTTGAGTTGAGTTGGTTGAGGTTGGTGGGGGTGGGGTGGTGGTTGGTGGTGGTGGTTGAGTTGGTTGTGGGGTGGTGGTGTGGTGGTGGTGGTTGGTGATTGGTTGAGTTGGTGTGGTGGTGTGGTGTGGGGTGGTGGTGGGGTGGGGTTGGGGTGGGGTGGGGTGGTTGGTTGGTGGTTGGTTGGTTGGTGGTTGGTTGGTGGTTGGTGGTGGTTGGTGTGGTGTGGTTGGTGGTGGTGGTGAGGTGGTGGTGGTGAATGAGGTTGAGGTGAGGTGATTGGTGAGGTGGTGGTGATTGGGTGGTGGTTGATTGGTGGTGGTGGTGGGGTGGTGGTGGTTGGTTGGTTGAGTTGGTGGTGGGGTGGTGGTTGAGTTGAGTTGAGTTGAGTTGAGTTGATTGAGTTGAGTTGGTGGTTGGTTGAGTTGGTTGGTTAGTTGAGTTGGTTGGGGTGGTGGTTGGTTGGTGATTGGTTGGTTGGTGGTTGAGGTGAGTGGTGGTTGGTGTGGTGGTGGTTGGTGGGGTGGTTGGTGGTTGGTGGGGTGGTGGTGGTGGGGTGGTGGTGGTGGTGATGGTGGTGGTGGTGGTGTGATGGTGGTGGTGATGGTGGTGGTGTGAGGTGGTGGTGGTGGTGGTGGTGGTGGGGTGGGGTGGTGGTGTGGTGTGAGGGTGGTGGGGTGGTGGGGTGGTGGTGGGGTGTGGTGGTTAGTTGGTTGGTTGGTTGAGTTGGTGGTTGGGGTGGGGTGGTGGTGGTGGTGGTGGGTGGTGGTGGTGGTTGGGGATGGTGGGGTGGGGGGTGGTTGGTGGTGGTGGGGTGTGGTTGGTTGGTGGTGAGTTGGTTGGTGGTGGGGTTAGTTGGTTGGTGGTGGTTGGTGGTGATTGGTTGGTTGAGTTGGGGGTGGTGGGGTGGTGGTGGTTGGTGGGGGTTGGTGGTGGTGGTTGGGGTGGTGGTTGTGGTGGGGTGGTTGGTTGGGGGATGGTGGTGGTGGTGGATGGTGGTGGTGGTGGTGAGGGTGGTGGTGGTGATGGTGGTGTGGTGGTGGTGGTGGTTGAGGGTGGTTGAGGTGGTGGTGAGGTGAGTGGGGTGAGTTGAGGTGAGTTGAGGGTGAGGGTGGTGGTGGTGAGTTGGTGTGGTGGGTGGTGGTGGGGTGGTTGGTGGTGTGGTGGTGGTGGTGGTGTGGTGGGTGGTGGTGGGGTGGGGTGGTGGGGTGGTGGGTGGGGTGGTGGTGAGTTGATTGGTGGTGGTGTGGGGTGGGGTGGTGGTGGTGGTGGTGGTGAGGGTGGTGGTGGTGGTGGTGGTGGTGGTGGTGGTGGTGGTGGTGGGGTGGTGGTGAGTGGTGGTGGTGGAGTGTGGTGGTGGTGATGGTGGTGGTGAGGTGGTGGTGGTGGTGATAGGTGGTGGTGGTGGTGGTGGTGTGGTGGTGCAGGGGATGTGGTGGTGGTGGTGGTGGTGGTGGGGTGGTGGTGGTGGTGGTGGGTGGGGTGAGTGGTGGTGGTGGTGGTGGTGGTGGTGGTGGTGGGGTGAGATGGTGGGTGGTGGTGGGTGGTGGTGGTTGAGTTGGGGTGGGGTGTGGTGGTTGGGGTGTGGTGGTTGATTGAGTTGGTGGGGTTGGGGTGGTTGGTGGGGTGGTTGGTGGGGTGGTTGGTTGGGGTTGGGGTGGGGTGGTTGGTTGGGTTGTGGGGTGGTGGGGTGGTGGTGGTGGTGGTGGTGATTGGTGGTGGTGGTGGTGGTGGAGTTGAGGTAGTTGGTTGATTGGTGGTGAGTGGTGAGATTGGTTGATTGGTGGTTGAAGTTGGTTGAGTTGATTGTGATTGGTGGGGTGAGGTGGTTGAGTTGAGTTGAGTTGATTGAGTTGAGGTGGTGAAGTTAGTTGAAGTTGGTTGATTGAAGTTGAGTTGGGGTTGGGTGGGTGGGGTTGATTGAAGTTGGGGTTGATTGAGTTGGAGTTGAGTTGATTGAAGTTGATTGAGAGTTGAGTTGATTGATTGAAGTTGAAGTTGATTGGTTGATTGAAGTTGATTGATTGGTTGAAGTGGAGTTGGGTTGAAGTTGATTGGTTGAGTTGAAGTTGATTGGTTGATTGGTTGATTGGTTGGGTTGGTGGGGTGGTTGGTTGGTGGGTGGGTGGGTTGGTGGTGTGGTGGGTGTGATTGGTTGAGTTGGGTGGGAATTGATTGATTGGTGGTGGGGTGGGGTGGTGGGGTGATTGGTGGTGGTGGTTGAGGTGGTGGTGGTTGAAGTGGTGTGAGGTGGTGGTGGTTAGTTAGTTAGTTGGTGAGTAGTGAGTTAGTTGGGGTGGGGTTGAAGTTGAGGTGTGGTGAGGAGTGAAGTTGGTGGGGTGGTTGAAGTTGAGTTGGTTGGTTGGTTGAGTTGAGTTGGTGGTGAAGTTGAGTTGATTGAGGTGGTGAAGTTGGTGTGGTTGATTGAAGTTGAGTTGAAGTTGATTGAGGTCAGTTGATTGGTTGATTGAAGTTGGTTGGTGGGGTGGGAATTGATTGAGTTGAGTTGGTTGGTTGATTGAAGTTGAGTTGAGTTGATTGGTGGGAGTTGGGGTGGGGTTGAGTTGGTTGGTGGTGATTGGTAGTTGGAGTTGATTGGTGGTGAGTTGATTGAGGGTGTGGTTGGTTGGTGGTGGTGGTGGAGTTGGTGGTGGTGGTGGTGGTGGTGGTGGTGGGGTTGGTGGTGGTGAGTTGGGGTTGGTGGTGGTGGTGGGTGGTGTGGTGAGTGGTGGAGTTGAGTTGAGAAGGGTGTGGGTGAAGTTGAGTTGAGTTGAGGTGATTGGTTGATTGAAGTTGAAGTTGGTTGAAGTTGAGTTGAGAGTTGGTGGGGTGGGGAGTGGTGAGGTTGAAGTTGAGTTGAGTTGGAGGTGGGGTTGAGTTGAAGTTGATTGAAGTTGATTGAGTTGAGTTGAGTTGGTGGTAGTTGAGAGTTGAGTTGGTTGATTGAAGTTGATTGGTGGGGTGGTGGGGTGGAGTTGGTTGGGGTAGTTGAGGTTGATTGGTAGAGATTGGTTGAGTTGGTGGGGGATTGGGGAGTTGAGTTGAGGGTTGGTGAGTTGGTGTGTGGGGTGGATTGGTTGGTGGGGTGAGTGGTGGGTGGGGTGGGGTGGTGGTGGTAGTGTGGTGGTGAAGGGTGTTGGTTGAGGTGGTGGTGGTGAGATTGATTGGTGGTGTGAATTGGTGTGGTGGGGGTGATTGAGGTGGTGAAGTGATTGAGTTGGTGGTGAAGTTGGTGGTGTTGAAGTTGAAGTTGATTTGAGGTGAAGTTGAAGTTGAGTTGAGTTGATTGGTTGGTGAAGTTGAGTTGAGTTGGTGGGGTGATTGAAGTTGATTGAGAGGGTTGGTTGGTTGATTGAAGTTGAAGTTGGTGAGGTGGTTGAGTTGAAGTTGATTTGGGTTGATTGGTGAGTTAGTTGAAGGTGGGGTGTGGTTGAGTTGAAGTTGGTTGGAGTTGAGGTGAAGTTGAGTTGGTTGATTGGTGGTGGTGATTGATTGGAGTTGATTTGATTGGGGTTGATTGGTGATTGAAGTTGAAGTTGA
>NW_024737370.1:0-9563 GCF_018991925.1 Homarus americanus
AGGAAGTCTTCAGATTCATAGTCACCTACAATGGACGGACACACTCGTCTAATATCTTCCAAGATTTTCAGAACAAAAAAAATAGAAAAAAACTATTTTGAAGGAATTTCCAGTGACATATAATTATCAGAGGATATCCAGGCCGCAAAACCCAGAATAATTACAGTAATTTAATAAACAATGATAAAAAGTACAAATGTAACTCGGCATGACTGTACAGCTGTGTTCCATCATCCTGTTCATTAATAATCGTCGTATACTTGTTGTGCTTTCACTTACATGGAAAGTGTACACATAATTTAAAAATTCTCAAGACCTGTGTCAAGCCTGGTGGGATGCATTCATAAAAATAAAAAATAAAACAAAATAAAATAATAAAGGTTTAGACCGATTATACAATAATGTTTTATGAACCAAGCAAAGTAAATAAAGTTTGGATGAACGTTAATACTTTTCAAAAGTTTTTTATGAAGTGAGGAGAGAATATTAAAGGCACACATATTTTTTATTTGAACGTACGTAGACTAATAAAATAAAAACCTGCCTTGAATGCTTACTGACAGTTTTTCAAGGCAAGTAGGAAATTATCATTTAAACTCTCATACGTTTTTTCTTTAGATTTTCATGAACTAGGAAAAACTTTTACCATGAACACTCTACATGAATTAGTTTCTCATAAAGTGTTGGAGTATCTTCAGAACAGAAGAAGGAGAACACATCTAGGGCCGGAGTTGTTTCAGGGATGTCACAACAAGGCCTCTCCTTTATCTAGGGTTAGTGGAAGGCTGTGAGGGCTCAAGATAACTCTACAGGTCACCCCACCTGTGTCCTACCCTATGTGCTGGTGTGAAATGGTACCATCACTCCTGTATACAGGAAGAGGTACCATCCCCCCCCAGTGCTCAAAGCAGGAAAGGATGCCATCATTCTCCCCCTGTGCCCTACCTGTGTGTTGGTCGGGAAAGTATCATCACCCCCTTTCTGCCCTACAGGAAGGGGGTGCCATCACCTCACCTTGTGCCCTCCAGGAAGGTGCCCTACAGAAAGGGGTACGATCACTTCCCCTGTGCCCTGCAGGAAGGGGAACCATCACTTGCTCCTGGCCCCTACAGGAAAGTGCTACCCCCCTCCCTGCTACACCCTGTGTTGGTGACACAGGATGTAAGGGTAACAACATGTGACAGATCAACTGCAGATAGATAGACATACAGACAGATCTGCAATAGATTATGGAACATCAGCCTAACCAAAGACCTTCATCTCGATGACATTCACAATTCTCTCTCTCTCTCTCTCGTTAAGCTGTGGTGGTGTCTCGGTGCGGGGCTTTACAGATACTCTCCCTTCCAAATGTTTACGGCAACCTTCGTGCCAAGCTAATGCAGCACATAAGCCCTCAGAACCCTTGTTGGCAAGGGCTATGGAATTAACATCACCTAGGCTCGTACTTTCTATCTTCACTTCATTCGTTCTGTAGTTATTTATCATGCTCTCCATCTTGTGACTATTCCGCCTAAACAACTCAACAGCCTTGGTAGTGCAAATGAAGTCATGTGCATCATTCTAGGATGCCCAAATCAACCAGAATTGTAAACATGAGGAAAGAGCTCAGACTGCCCTCCTATCTGAGAGGATAGCTCTACTTAATACCATGTTTTGTGTCAAAGTTTTGAAGAACAATGGTTCCAAACTGCAGCTCAAACTGAGTTGATGTTCTATCTAAGTAATCCCGACTATCTCGCTAACCTTCCACAAAAGACTCTCTTTGGGGCGTGGCTTCATAAAGTGTTGGAGATCTCTTGAAACTGAATGTCCCAATCACCCCAAAACGAACCCATTAATGCATTCCCCCTTGGCTGGATATGCAGTTCCTATTAATTACACTCCTGTTGGTATTAAGCAAATGTTAAACACCGATGTGGTGAGATGTGTCACACTAGAAACTATTAACAGACACATAGTGAGTATTAAATCAAGTGAATGTTATGCTTTTACTGATGGTTCTGTGCAGACAAACACAGGTAGAACAGGATGTGCAATTGTAATATATAAAAGAAAAAGAGATGATAGTGTCAAACAAGCAAAGGCTGAACAACTGGGCCAGCACAACACAAACTGAACTAACTTAAATCTACTTAGCCACAGACTACCTTAAAGAAAATGGAGGTGGGGTGATATTCTGTGACTCTCAAAATGCTTTGAAATAAATGAACAGCCCATCAGGCTCTATATGTCTAATGTTGTAAAGTGATATTAAAAAGAAATGTAGATAACTGCCAATGAGAACAACTCTCGTATCGAATTTGTGTGATTCCGTCTCATGTTGGAATTAAGTATCATGACTGTCTGATGAGACTCTGCCAATGAGGCGTAAAGATTACATAAGAACATAAGAAAATAAGAGTCTGCAATAGGCCGGTTGGCTGTGCAGCAGCTCTGTCAGAGTTACTACCTCTCTATCATCCATGAATCTATCTAGCCTCCTTTTGAAACTTTTCCAGAGTTCGCACTTACTACAGGATTCAAGCTTGTTCCACTCGTCCAACCTATTGTGAACCAGTTTCCTATCTCCTCCTAAACCTAAACTTATCAACTTGAATCCGTTGCTCGGGTCCTATCCTGCTCGGATATTATAAGAACATCTATATCCCTTTATTGATTTCTTCACCCAAAACACTTCTATCATATCTCCCCGCACTCTTCGTCTTTCTAGGGAATGCAAATTAAGTTTCTTTAACCTATCCTGATATGGAAAGGTTTTCTAGAGTCCCTGAATCATTTTTGTCATTCTTCGCTACCGACTCTAGTGAATTTATATCCATTCTATAATGAGGCTGGTGAACTGCATAATCGAGGTGCGGCCTAACTAGCGTAAGACATAGTTGCAATACTCTGCACTCTTATTTCCACTTCTAGATATAAACCAAGTACTCTGTTTGCCTTATTTCGGATAACACTTTACTGTTTTCTTGGGCCATCAGGTCAGGGCTTACTAAAAAGCCCTAGGTCTCTTTCACAAGTCGACTTATCTGGGTTGATGTTGTTGGGCTGTATACATTATAAGTATTTGTTCTTCCAATATTAAGTACGCTGCATGGTGACCTTGGCCTGTCAATGCTGTGCTTAAAAACATTCAAGATCGAATCAGGAATTTTGATCTGAACGAGAAATGCAGAGACCTGGCAGTTGTAGCATTAGTAAATAAAATAAATTTTGACACGAGGTACCGGTATGGCCAGCATAAGGACAGAACCAGACAATGTGATGTAGTCGTGGCAGAATTAGGGCTAGGATACAGACACATCTGGCAGGTTAGTAACGCTTCCATACCGAAGACACTCACCATGTAAACTTTGGGATAAACCTTTAAAGCATACATGAACACTATGTTATTGAATGTGACACTGTCAGCTTCCAAAACATACATTGTATCATGAACTTTGTAATTATTACATTTAATCAGGGTTGCTTGAGGATATTCTTGCTGTTTATCCTAAATTTGCTGAGCCCACACTAATTAGTCTTTAATTAGAATATGACTCCAAATGTATATGAACCACTGTCCTGCATGGCAGTGAAGAGTGACAACCTGCGGCCTGCTTATATACTGTTAATGAATATGATGTATTTCTTTATGTATGAACCTCTGTCATTGCGTGGCAGTGAAGTGATACCCTCAGTGTCAAGACCTGATTGATTCTCAGAATAGACAAACTGTACTCCAAGCTTTGTCAATAAATTTGTTAAATAAAAAACTCTATGTTAATCTCTCGCATTTTCCAGACTCGTCCTTACAGAGCTCGAACGTTACAATGCACAGTACTGTACAGACTCGGAACAGGGTTGCAAGTCATCAGCCGGGAAAAAATTACACTGTTTACAAAATGTGGTAAATTTGACTCATTAAAAAATAAAAAAAATAAATAAACACAAGAATCTATGTTTATTTATTATCATTAATCCTCTCTACTTTTTGGGGGCAGATGACGAAATAGAGGAAGAATGTGGAGAGAGAGAGAATAATAATAATAACAATAAAACATATAGAAATCATTTTCCCTTTGGTCTCACATAACTCATATCCTCCTCCTCTCTCACCTTGACAGCATACAAAGTGATCACAAACACACACACACACACATCCATCATCCAACAACAAACTCCGCTAAAAGAAAAAAAAAAAAAAAAAACACTCACACTCAATATGTTATTAGGTATTCGTGTAGCGTAGATGATGATAAACTAAAACTTTTAAACCATCTCCTCCTACCAGCCACCCTCCCCCCGCCCTAAGCTACTATGACACTCTCTGTTATATATTCTGGTCACATCACTGCCCGGTTTACTGGGACAAACTTGAGTCTTCCTGCCACACTGACACACCTAGACCACCTGTTAAATACATCTCCTTACCCACCTGTTAGTACACTCCCCAACCACACCTATTAATTTGCACCTCCCCCTTCTACCCACCTGTTAGTACCTCCCAACACACCTACCCACCTGTTAGTACACCAACACCTACCCACATGTTAGTACCCCAACACATCTACCCACCTGTTAGTACACCCCAACACACCTACTGTTAGTCCCTCAACACATACCTGTTAGTGCACCCCTCAACCATCACCCACCTGTTGGTACCTCCAACACATCTACCCACCTGTTAGTACACCCAACACCTACACCTATTTACAGCCTACAGCACACCTGCCCCTCCCCCAACATACCTACCCACCTCCCCCAACACACCTACCTGTTAGTACCCCTCACACATCTACCCCCAACACACCTCACCCACACCTGTTGGTACACCCCCAACACACCTAGCCCACCTGTTAGTACACCCCCAACACTACCCACCTGTTAGATACCCCCTCAGCATCTACCTGTTAGTACACCCCCTCCACATGTTAGTACACAACACCTACCCTGTTAGTACCCCAACTACCTATCCACATGTTAGTACACACAACACCCACCTGTTAGTACTGCCCCAGGGAGAATAATATTACATGGGTCATCTTAACACCCAATAATGTTTTGGTGTGTTAAAAGGTTTATATATATAAGGCTTCTTGCAGGGTTCCTTGAGTGCTTTGGGGTGGGGAGTCAGGACGTATTATACACACCTAGAACCAACCCCCCCCCTCCCTATTTTGTGTTTAATCTAGAGTAGTTTTGGTGAACTTAGTGTTGTGTTATGTTATGTTATGTTATGTTATGTTTAAGAAGTTGTTAGATTAATTATGTTAGGTTAATTAGTTAGGTTAGGTAAGGTAAAATTTTTGTAACAAATAAGTTATGTTAGAGTGATGCTATAGGTTAGGCTACGTTAGGTTAAGTGAGATATTAGGTTAAGTTAAGTCAGCATACAGTATGTTATATTATGTTATGTCAGGTTAGGTTAGCATAGGTTAGGTTAGGTTAGGTTAGAGGTAGTTTCAGGTAAGTAATGCTCCGGGTCCAGAAACACCTTAGTGCCGGAAGCCAGGTTACAACAGTGACTGGCCAGACAGTAGCACAGCTGGTCTACTCTTCTCTACACACAGATTGACAGCAAGAGTTGAACGTGACTTATCCTCACACTGTCTACTTTTAATGAATGTATGTGTCTGAGTGTTTGTGTGTCTGTGTCTGAGTGTTTGTGTGTCTGTGTCTAAGTGTTTGTGTGTCTGAGTTCTGTGTGTCTGGGTGTTTGTGTTTCAGAGCGTTCGAGTATCTGAGTGTTTGTGTTTCTGAGCGTTCGAGTATCTGAGTATTTGTGTTTCTGAGTTTGTTTATCTGGGCATTTGTGTCTGAGTGTCTGAGAGTTTGTGTGTCTGAGTGTTTCTGTGCTCGAGTGTTTGTGTTTCTGAGTGTTTGTACTTGAATGTTTGTGTCTGAGTGTTTCTGTGCTCGAGGGTCTGTGTTTCTGAGTATTTATGTATCTGAGTGCTGGTGTGTCTGAGTGTTTATGTGCCTGAATATTGGTGTATCTGAGTGTTTGTGTACCTGAGTGTCTGAGAATCTGAGTATGTGCGTGTCAGACTCAGAGTGAATGTAGCACCAGGTAATAAAAAGGTGTCCCCACATGTGGAGGTGCCCAGATCTCTCAGCTCGCGTCAAGGTCACATGCGAATAGCGAGTCTTTTTTTTTATGACTCTTTACCATATGCGTAGGTGAAGAGTCTAATTAGAAGCTGTTACCAATAAGTATTTCCACGTGAGACTACTTATAAATAAACACAAATACTGTACGTTTATAGATATACTTCTTAGATAGTGTATGAATGAAGATATATATACGGGATGACCTGAAGATTAACCTCTACCTTGTATCACCTGGGTCTCACTCCAGATGCCTGTGGCCTCCACTCCTGGCTCTCACCCACCTTCCAGGTCACCTCACCTTCATCACCTGGTCACCTGAAAGACTCACTCACTGCACCAACCCTGAGCCCATCACTCAAGACAATCCCTTACCTTTCTACGATAACCTCTGCCTTCTATTAATTCAAGATTAATCCTGCTTATCACCTGCAGATTAACCTCTACCGTCGTTCTGCACTCCACCTGAATCCCACCTTCCCACCCCACCTTGGCCCAGGCCTTGCATCACCACTCCAGATTAACTCTACCTGCAGACTAACTCCTGGCTCTTCATCACCTGCAGACATCCCACCTGCAGATTCCACCTTCACCTTCCACCTGAAGATTAACCTTCACTCCATCATCTGCAGATTGGTCCTGGCCTTGTATCTTCACACCTCACCTGCATCACCTGAAGACAATCCCACTCACCTTCCACCTTCACCCGCCCACCTCAATCCTGGCCTTCCCACCTCACCTGTACCTCCACCTGGTCTCTACCTTGCACCTCACCAGCCTTGCACTGACTCTCTGCTCAGGCTCACCTGACCTCTGTTTGTACACTCTGAAGATTAACCTCACCTTGATGGCACCTTATAATTTTATATAACCCAACTTCCTAGGTAGCGTTAGTTTGTTTAATCTTCAGGTGATACAAGGTAGAGAGCACTCAGGTGGATACAAGGTAGAGGTTAATCTAGGTGATACAAGGTAAGAGGTTAAATCTACAGGTGATACAAGGTAGAGGTTAATCTTCAGGTGATACAAGGTAGAGGTTAATCTTCAGGTGATAGAAGGTAGAGGTTAATCTTCAGGTGATACAAGGTAGAGGTTAATCTTCAGGTGATACAAGGTAGAGGTTAATCTTCAGGTGATACAAGGTAGAGGTTAATCTTCAGGTGATACAAGGTAGAGGTTAATCTTCAGGTGATACAAGGTAGAGGTTAATCTTCAGGTGATACAAGGAAGAGGTTAATCTACAGGTGATACAAGGTAGAGGTTAATCTACAGGTGATACAAGGTAGAGGTTAATCTACAGGTGATACAAGGTAGAGGTTAATCTTCAGGTGATACAAGGTAGAGGTTAATCTACAGGTGATACAAGGTAGAGGTTAATCTTCAGGTGATACAAGGTAGAGGTTAATCTACAGGTGATACAAGGTAGAGGTTAATCTACAGGTGATACAAGGTAGAGGTTAATCTTCAGGTGATACAAGGTAGAGGTTAATCTTCAGGTGATACAAGGTAGAGGTTAATCAGGTGATACAAGGTAGAGGTTACATCTAGGTAGAGGTTAATCACAGGTGATACAAGGCAGAGGTTAATCTACAGGTGATAAAGGTAGAGGTTAATCTACAGGTGATACAAGGGAGAGGTTAATCTTCAGGTGATACAAGGAAGAGGTTAATCTTCAGGTGATACAAGGAAGAGGTTAATCTACAGGTGATACAAGGAAGAGGTTAATCTACAGGTGATACAAGGTAGAGGTTAATCTACAGGTGATACAAGGAAGAGGTTAATCTACAGGTGATACAAGGAAGAGGTTAATCTACAGGTGATACAAGGAAGAGGTTAATCTTCAGGTGATACAAGGAAGAGGTTAATCTACAGGTGATACAAGGAAGAGGTTAATCTACAGGTGATACAAGGAAGAGGTTAATCTTCAGGTGATACAAGGTAGAGGTTAATTCCCTTGGGGGTGATACAAGGAAGAGGTTAATTCCCCAGGTATATAAGGAAGAGGTTAATTCACAGGTGATACAAGGTAGAGGTTAATCTGCAGGTGATACAAGGTAGGAGGTTAATCTACAGGTGATACAAGCAAGTGGAGAGGTTAATTCACAGGTGATGTTGCTAAAGAGGCCATCTGCAGGCAGATACAAGGTAGAGGTTAATCTACAGGTGATACAAGGGAGAGGTTAATTCCACAGGTGACAAGGAAGAGGTTAATCTGCAGGTGATACAAGGAAGAGGTTAATTCCACAGGTGATACAGGTAGAGGTTAATCTACAGGTGATACAAGGTAGAGGTTAATCTACAGGTGATACAAGGGAGAGGTTAATCTACAGGTGATACAAGGAAGAGGTTAATCTGCAGGTGATACAAGGTAGAGGATAATCTACAGGTGATACAAGGGAGAGGTTAATCTACAGGTGATACAAGGGAGAGGTTAATCTACAGCTGATACAAGGTAGAGGTTAATCTACAGGTGATACAAGATAGAGGTTAATCTACAGGTGATACAAGGAAGAGGTTAATCTGCAGGTGATACAAGGTAGAGGTTAATCTACAGGTGATACAAGGTAGAGGTTAATCTGCAGGTGATACAAGGTAGAGGTTAATCTACAGGTGATACAAGGGAGAGGTTAATCTACAGGTGATACAAGGAAGAGGTTAATCTGCAGGTGATACAAGGGAGAGGTTAATCTACAGGTGATAAAAGGGAGAGGTTAATCTACAGGTGATACAAGGTAGAGGTTAATCTACAGGTGATACAAGGTAGAGGTTAATCTACAGGTGATACAAGGGAGAGGTTAATCTACAGGTGATACAAGGTAGAGGTTAATCTACAGGTGATACAAGGAAGAGGTTAATCTACAGGTGATACAAGGTAGAGGTTAATCTGCAGGTGATACAAGGTAGAGGTTAATCTGCAGGTGATACAAGGTAGAGGTTAATCTACAGGTGATACAAGGGAGAGGTTAATCTACAGGTGATACAAGGAAGAGGTTAATCTACAGGTGATACAGGTAAGGGGTTAATCTGCAGGTGATACAAGGGAGAGGTTAATCTGGGTGATACAAGGAAGAGGTTAATCTACAGGTGATGATACAAGGTAGAGGTTAATCTGCAGGTGATACAAGGTGAGGTTAATCTACAGGTGATACAAGGAAGAGGTTAATCTACAGGTGATACAAGGGAGAGGTTAATCTTCAGGTGATACAAGGTAGAGGTTAATCTTCAGGTGATACAAGGTAGATGTTAATCTTCAGGTGATACAAGGTAGAGGTTAATCTTCAGGTGATACAAGGTAGAGGTTAATCTTCAGGTGATACAAGGTAGAGGTTAATCTACAGGTGATACAAGGTAGAGGTTAATCTTCAGGTGATACAAGGGAGAGGTTAATCTACAGGTGATACAAGGTAGAGGTTAATCTACAGGTGATACAAGGGAGAGGTTAATCTTCAGGTGATACAAGGGAGAGGTTAATC
>NW_024737371.1:0-5742 GCF_018991925.1 Homarus americanus
ATATATATATATATATATATATATATATATATATATATATATATATATATATATATATATATATTATAAAAATATGCAAAGAGGGTGACGTAATATACACAAGACTATGGTTAGCATTTTTAATAATTCTATATTTATCCCTGTTCATCACCTCACAACTTTTGCAAGTTCTAGTAATTTTCATCAACTATCTTCCACTAGACAGCCTTTGTAATTTCTTCTATTGCATCTCTGGAGGCAGAAAACTACATGATTCACTCACGAGACTAAAATACTGGTCAAGGCTTTTTCCTATTTGTATCCTCGAGGAGCAAAAAATAATAAATACTACATAATAGTCCCATTTGTTGGCCTTTACTTATGTAAGAAATCATCGATGTAGATATAGTAGTAAGTGGTGGTGGTGTTATTTTCTGGTTAATGGTTTGTATATTGGAATAGTTAATGGTGGTTACTGTTCCACTAATAGTTGATTATAATTACCATCATTGATGGCGGCTGCTTCCTCTCAGAAGACTAACCCATTTTGTGTCACTGAAGAGAATATGTTTCTTCCACCCCACTTCCTTCTAAACATAAGCAAGATTAAATCAAACACTAACTTCTGGCATCCTTGAAAAGTTTTCCTGAAATATTTGATTGTCGTATTTTACTGATCTGAGACTTTACGATATGGATCATTTGTCCATTTTCTTGTTAAATCTATATTTTTTCTATGCTCTCATTTTCATGAAAAAGACATATTTCGAGTGACCAGTAACATCATGTCAACATAAACACATAGTGACCTCTTTTGTAAATTTCACAGATCATAAAAAATATAAGGTATACGATTCATGGCGACCTTCTGCTACCGAGGTAAGGTAGGGCAGGGTACCTCGCTCCGCCCAACCGTGTTAACGAAACTGTCGTGTCCTTTACACCTGAACCAGTTATCGTCGTCCTTTTTTTCGAAATCGATTTTATACTTTAAACTTTCATTAATATATCGACAGAAGTCCGAGACTTCACAAGTGAAAATTAATTGTAAAATGTTTCGGAGGAAGGAGTTACAGTTTCATCGACATTTGAGAGAATCTATTGTAGTCAGGCTAATGCTGAATAGGAGAGGGCGGTGAGCCGTTTTCAAGCGATCCCATTGGTCGCTAACCCATGAGAGAATTCTAGTCATTTACACAAATTTTCCGGGGTGAAAACTCGCAGTAACCCTCCCTCCACACTGTCCTTCAATTGGTTACTCTTTTCCTTGCTCTAATGACAGGTGGTCGTTATGATCAAACTTGATCATATGGCTTAATACTAGTTGATATTACTATTGATGTATTGGTGGCGCCGCTTGTTCACTTAAGCGAAATACAGTACATAACGAAAACACCACACGCTTGCGCACAAAAGAGACACGTATACAAACTAAAACGTACACAAAAGATGCACGTGCGCACACACTTACACAAATCATACAGAATATGGATACACACACACAACAACACACACACATACATACATACATACATACATACATACATACATACATACACTCCCCCCTCATACACGCACACAACCCCTGCAAATATGAGAGAGAGAGAGAGAGAGAGAGTAGGGGGGTGGCAGGGTAATGGTCTTTGCTTTTCTTACCTTGTTCGGCCTCACGCAACCCGTCCTCACTTCCGCTCTCTTTTTGTCACACCCACTCCTAAGGGCGTGGCAGAAGGGAAAAACCAGAAAGAGGCAAGGAAGGGATCATCATTTTGAAAACGGTAACAAAAGGTTAGTGTGTGTGTGTTTTACACGTATTATCCACCAGGGCAAAGGTCACTAACCCACATCGGGGCCTGGGGGGCGAAAATTTAATAATAATAATAATAATAATAATAATAATAATAATAATAATAATAATAAATAATAATAATAATAATATAATAATAATAATAATAATAATAATAATAATTAGTTCATAAATAAAATTAAAAATAAAATAAAAAATAAATAAATTAAAATAAAACAACACTGATAATAATAATAATAACAATAACAATACTTAATAATAATAAAAAAATAAAAAGATCAAGAGTGAGAAACAATATAAGAGTATATATGTTGTGTTGTCAATTAAGAAAAACAATTGAGGTCCTGCAATTGTGTAAAGAGCAGAAAATCAGATCAGCAACCTGGGACTCGGTCACATTTTGTAATGCCATATGGCAGCAGGGTCTACCATTAGACAACACATTATGCTTTCTATCTTCCCAGGCAGTAGTACTTCCTGTTTGGTAGCTGCCTACTACTCTTTTTCACACTAGCTTTCTTCATGGCACAACTATACGAGTGAGTGTGTGAAAGTGTAAGGGTGATAATGTGGAGTGCGTGAAAGCAAGAGTGAAAGTATATATGGGTGAAAGTATGTATGAATGAAAGTATACGTAAGAGTAAATGCAGTATGTGTATGAGGAAAGTATGTATAGAATGAAAGTATGTGCATGAATGAAAGCATAGTCATAATTGAAAGTATACATCAGTGAAAATATGTGCATGGGTGAATGTATGCGTATGAATGAGTGAAAGTATGGGTATGAATCCAAACGAGGGAAAGACAGAGAGAGAACCTAAGCATATGCATACGCCAATCTTATACATTCAGGTTCTTAAAGGCAAGAGATCAGTGGGCTTCCTTTACTGATTTTATAACGGGATTCATCTGTATTCAGTGAGGAAAGGTGGAATCCTTTATGGTGTGTGTGTGTGTCTGTATGTGTGCCTGTGTGTGTGTCTGTGTGTTGTGTGTGTGTGTGTGTGTGTGTGGTGTGTGTGTTATAGATTACACCATTTCGTCCACTTTAAGAACTTAAGAAGAAAACTGTTCTGATTTTTCTTCTTCTGTTATTTCAAGTGAGTCTCAATATGTAAAATGAATGGTTCGGTACTGGTGCAGGTCGTCACGTTAAAAATGTTGAGGTACAGAAAAGAGGAAATTCACCATTACCGCAAGTGAACTATCTCTACTGATCATACCTCTCGCAGCCACGTCCGCAAACCAGCCTTATCACCGCAAGAAAGTCCACTCTCTAAGATGACACCGATCTATCGCAGGTCCGTCCGCAACCCAACCCACCGCAGCAAGAAAATCATCTCTTCCAGACAGACGGGAACCTTCCTGCCGCAGCCCAGTCCGCGGGTCCCCAGATTAGTTGTCAGCATATATTTACACTGGATTTATGTTTTGGTTTGGTTTCGTCGCTTGCTGTGATCTGCTGCTTTTGTGTTGTCATGCAATAAATTTAACACGATCTTAGCTCGTGTCAGGCGCGCTATACCGCAGTCCTGGCACGTACATGCAGTATTTCCAGATCACCCACGAAACCTCAACCCTCTCTCTCTCTGTGTTTTTATCTTCTCTCTCTCTTATTCTCTTCACTCTCTCTCACTCATTCTCTCTCATTCTTCTCTCTCTCACATCATGTTTTTTTTCTGTCCTCTCTCTCTCCAGCCTTCTGTGAATAATTCTAGCCTGACGTCATCTCATAATATTTCAAATTTTGTCTTCACCCTTCTTCCACATCACTTACATTGACAAACCCGCTGTTTTATTACAGAACCTGCACGGGGTGAAGGGAGCAGCACGGGGTGAAGGAGCAGCACGGGGTGAAGGGAGCAGCACGGAGGAAGGGAGCAGCACGGGGTGAAGGGAGCGCAAGCACGGGGTGAAGGAGCAGCACGGGGTGAAGGGAGCAGCACGGGTGAAGGGAGCAGCACGGGGTGAAGGGGAGCACGGGGTGAAGGACAGAACGAAGAAGGAAACAGCACGGGTGAAGGGGACAGCACGGGTGAAGGGGAGCAGCACGGTGAAGGGAAGCAGACGGGTGAAGGAGCAGCACGGGTGAAGGGGAGCAGCACGGGGTGAAGGACAGCAACAGAAGGGGAAGCACGGGGTGAAGGGAGCAGCACGGGTGAAGGGACAAAGCAATGGGTGAAGGAGCTGCACGGGTGAAGGGAGCAGCACGGGTGAAGGGGAGAGCTGCACGGGGTGAAGGGGAGGGACAGCACGGGGTGAAGGAGCAGCACGGGTGAAGGGGAGCAGCACGGGGTGAAGGGGATAAACACGGGTGAAGGGCAGCATCGGGGTGAAGGGACAGCACGGTGAGCGGAAGCACGGGGTGAAGGGAGCAGCACGGGTGAAGGGACAGCACGGGGTGAAGGGGAGCAACACGGGTGAAGGGGAGCAGCACGGGGTGAAGGAGCAGCACGGGGTGAAGGGAGCAGCACGGTGAAGGAAGGGGTGAAGGGACAGCACGGAGAAGGGAGCAACACGGGTGAAGGGGAGCACGGGTGAAGGGAGCAACACGGGTGAAGGGGACAGCACGGGTGAAGGGGATAACACGAAGAAGGACAGCACGGGTGAAGGGAGCAACACGGGGTGAAGGGCAGCACGGGGTGAAGGAGCAGCACGGGTGAAGGAGAGCTGAACGGGTGAAGGGAGATGGGTGAAGGGAGCAACAGACGGGAGTGGAAGGGAGCAGACGGGGTGAAGGAGAGCAGCAACGGGTGAATGGGAGCAACACGGGAAGAAGGGGGTAACCGTGGAGGAGGAGCAGCACGGGTGAAGGGGAGCAACAGGGGTGAAGGGGAGCACGGGTGAAGGAGCAGCACGGGAGAAGGGGAGCAGCACGGGGTGAAGGAGAATGGGTGAAGGACAACACGGGTGAAGGGGACACGGTGAAGGGAGCAGCACGGGGTGAAGGGGGAGCACGGGGTGAAGGGAGCTGCACGGGTGAAGGAGCAGCACGGGTGAAGGAGCAACACAGGGTGAAGGGCAGCACGTAGGGGGGCAACACGGGTGAAGGCAGAAGGGGAGCAGCACGGGTGAAGGGAGCAGCACGGGGTGAAGGAGACAACACGGGTGAAGGGGAGCAGCACGGGGAAGGGAAACACGGGGTGAAGGAGCAGCACGTGAAGGGCAGCAACACGGGTGAAGGGGAGCAGCACGGGGTGAAGGGGAGCAACACGGGGTGAAGGGGAGCAGCACTGGGGTGGGGGAGCACAGGGTGAAGGGGAGCACGGGGTGAAGAGGAGACAGATGGGTAAAGGGGAGCAACACGGGGTGAAGGGGAGCAGCACGGGGTGAAGGGGAGCAGACTGGGTGAAGGGAAGCAGACGGGGTGAAGGAGCAGACGGGAAGTGGGGGGAGCAGAGGGGTGAAGTGGAAGCAGACGGGGTGAAGGGGAGCAGCATGAAGTAAGGAGCAGCACGGGGTGAAAGAGAGCAGCACGGGGTGAAGGGGAGCAGCACGGGGTGAAGGGAGCAACACGTAGAAGGGGACAGACGGGGTGAAGGAGCAGACGGGGTGAAGGAGCAGACGGGGTGAAGGGCAAGACTGGAAGAGGGGGTGAGGGGGACAGAGGAATGAAGGGGAGCAAGACGGGGTGAAGGGGAAGAAGCAGACAGGGTGAAGGGAGCAGACGGGGTGAAGGGGACAGACGGGTGAAGGGGACAGACGGGGTGAAGGGAGCAGAGGGGTGAAGGAGACAGAGGGGTGAAGGGACAGACAAGGGAGCAGGAGGGTGAAGGGGAGCAGACGGGTGAAGGGGACAGAGACGGGGTGAAGGAGCAGACGGGTGAAGGGGAAGCAGACAGGGGTGAAGGGGAGCAGACGGGGTGAAGGGGAGCAGACGGGGTGAAGGGAAGCAGACGGGGTGAAGGGGAGCAGAGGGGTGAAGGGAGCAAGACGGGAAGCGAAGGAGCAAGACG
>NW_024737372.1:0-31230 GCF_018991925.1 Homarus americanus
GCCCGACCCTCGTAGTGTGCATCCCAGAGTGTTAAGAGAGTTGTGCAACCAGCTTGCTGAGCCCCTTAAAATCCTGTTGTGCAGATGCATGAATGAGCAAAAGGTTCTCAGTGAATGGAAAATGGCTTATGTGAGCACTATATACAAACAGGTTTTGACATGAGCAAAGAATTTATTGATGAAGATAATTGGGTACATACACGAGACAGTAATGTACAGGCGACAGATGCACCGACCCCACCCTGGGTCTCGTAATTTTACCTGGCAATACTTGGTAAAGGAAGGCTGTATGTAAAGGTGATTGTGATTGGTGGATCTGTTTTTGGTTGTTAGGATAATTATTAAACAAACCAAAGGTAACATTTTTATAATATTTTTTTTTTTTTTGCACTCCCCTACATCCTTGTGTAAGGTGAAGCGCAGAAGCGTTTACAGCGTCCAACAGGGAAGCATGCTAAGTTCATGCTTGCCTTTATGTCTCATGAGTTAAGGGAGTAGAAGCCTGAAGAGTCAAGAGAGTAGAAGCCTGAAGAGTCAGTGGTTTATGTTATCAAGTTATTGGAAGCTCCAACAACTCCCTGAATACAAATTCGCAACTTTCGACTTACAACAGGTACCTACTTTACTACTAGGTGAACAGGGACTAATGGGGGGGCTAGGAACTAAGTCCAAACAACTTCAACCGGCCGGAGATCGAACCCGTGACATCTCGTTTGCGAGGCAAGAACGGTACCACTTCTACCACCGGTCCCTCTATAATAATAAACTAGTCATTGTTATTTAAGGTCATGAGAAGTTTCCAAATGCTCGTATATTTGTTTAAATATTGAAGAAAATTTGATGTGAGAATCTTGTGGCAGCTGGTTTGTAGTTGAGTTGCTAATTCATTTATATAATTTTCTTCATTATTTAAGCAAATGTCAAAACAGATCCACCAATCACAATCACCTTTACGTACAGCCTTCCTTTACCAAGTATTGCCAGGTAAAATTGCGAGTACGAGACTCAGGGTGGGGTCGGTGCATCTTTGGCTGACAGTACAATGGAGAGTTACAAAGTTCCTGGAGTTATCTTTCCTCCTGAGGGCCACGTCATAATAGTAATTTCACAGCAAAGACAGTTGATAGTTGAACATTGAGGTGAAGTGCAGCTCTGACAGTCACATGATGGTTGAGCACCACATACAGCAGGAGGTATACACCATGAATCTTGGCATTTTTCTCCACATGTACTAAACCTTGAACAGCCTGTGCACTCCTCAGCATTCTAAGTGAAGGCAGCTGCATCCCTGTAATAAAAATAAGAATTAATCAAAGCATCACAACTATTGCTGATTCTTGTGTTACACTACAACACTAATCCTAACTGAAAATGTGAATAAACTGGACTCTATTTGGCTTAGCCTTACCTCTGGGAAAAGGTGAAAAATTTTGCATTCTTTTTTTTTTTTAAAACAAGTCCAGTTTACTTTCAGTTTATATCAATGCAACATTATCCATCCAGACTCTAACCGAAAAAACCCCCAAAAGGGTCCTATTGATAAAGATCACAAATTTATGTGACATGTGGTTCAACTCAGCTGCTCAGTCCTGTGTCTCTTGGCAGACTATAATAGGTATACATGATATTACAGTAGGGTCTGGAAGTAAGCAACTCCAATTATGTGTGTCTGGCCCCCTAACCCGCCCTTACTCTTAGGTCTTGCTCTTGTGTGAAATAGCCATCCAGCATCTCTCGCTAGCTCAGTGTGTTTATCACTTGTCTGTACTCGTCTAAGAATAAAAATAAAATCATTACAATACTGTACTGTAATGTGACTTAGAAATAAAGAATCACTTTAAGAAATGACATGTCCTTAAATAATGACCTTGAAAATATTAAAATCATCTCCATGATCACTAATACTGTGAACGTGTTCCAGGTTTGTTTTCTCAACATGTTCAATATGATAGGTTACAGGATGTCATCTAGATAATTGTCCAGATAACCTTTAATTGACTACTGGCATTATGACTTAACCTCTCACCCTTGACCTCTTCACCAAATATAATTTGTTTAGTTTGACATTAAATTCATCTTCCTGGATCACCAGGAAGCTAATTTATGAATATAAATGGCTTCAAAAAGATTTCCTAGTGTCAAAGCTAGTGATGCTAGTGAAGTGAAACATAAAAGGCAAGAGTCAGTGTTAACCCTGGCAAAGAAAACTGAATTATTTGTCAAGTTAAAAGAGGGAATGAGGGCTGCCACGGTTGGTCGGTTCTTTGGTGTGAACTAATCCACAGTGCGGTACTATAATGGACAAAAGTTCGCTCTTTCTCAAACTGAAGCAGTATCGACCCGCACAGTACACCCGCACCAGATAACAATCGGGGTAAGTCGTCTGAGGACTCATTCCCGTGTCTCAGTTTCACTACAGGGAGCGAACTTTTGTCCATGATAGTACATAAGAAAGAATTAACAAGCAATTCGTGATTCTGTTCAAGCGAGTTCTCCTGCAAGTGCTAAAGTAGCGCAGGTTGTTCGTGACAAGAACATAGTGAAAACTAAGAAAGTACTGAACATTTGGATTGGGAACTAGCACATAAAAAATGTTCCGATCTACAGCAACGTGATTCGTGAAAAGGCTAAAAGTTTTTATGCTCATTTTTACCAGTCAACAGGCGGTGAAGGGTCTAGTGCAGTGACTGAACCAACTTTCAGTGCTAGTTAAGATTGGTTGAGAATTTTGAAAGATTCTCGCTCCATAATGTGAAGCTGACTGGGGAGGCTGCACCAGCTGACCACACAGCTGCAGGTGCATTTCTCGCCAAGCTAAAAAAAAAAATAAAGAAAGGCTAAAAACCAGAACAAGTGTTTAATGCTGATGAATCTGGTTTATATTGGAAGAAAATGCCTGGTAGAACATACATAAACAAGCAGCAGGAGAGGTGTGCCTCTGTGTCCAAGGTAGCCAAGGACAGAGTGATGCTCATCTTCTGTGGCAATGCGGCTGGTCACATGATCAAGCCTGGCTTGCTTTACCGCTCAGCAAACCCTAGGGCTTTAAAGGGGAAAAACAAGAACCTTTTGCCAGTGTTTTGGCAGTCCAACAAAAAGGCATGGGTAACTGTGCAAGCATTCCTGGACTGGTTCCATAAACGCTTCGTCCCAGAAGTGGAAAAATGCCTTGCTTCCAAAGGATGGAATTATAGGTGTTAATATTGATAGACAATGCACCAGGCCACCCAGAAAGTTTAGTTTAACCATCCAGGTGTAGAGATGGTGTTCCTACCCCTCAACACCACTGCTCTTGTCCAACCTCTCGATCAGGGCATATTATACACACCACTCTTTTGGTCATATCCGTAGTGCCATGGATGGAGACCCTGACCTTGAGTACAGCATTGTGGACTGCATTACCAACATCAGTAAAGCATTCACTGAACTCAAACCAGAGACAGTGAATGCTTGTTGGCCATATGGCCAGAGTGTGTGAATAACTTTTAGGGATTTCCGTCCATAGTAAAGGATGTGAATGACTTTGTGAGTGTTGCACTGTCATGGTCATAATGACATGGATAGTCTGTTAAAACCTAATAATTCATATTATGCTCCACGCCCACAAAACCTGTAAACCTTTTGAGTCTCCCAGTTGTAACATTCATTTTCTAACCACTTCAGGAGATCTGAGTCCTCCGTTTTCTGTGTCGCATTACCGGACAAACTCAAGTACAGGTTGACAATCCTTTATCAAACACAGCTCTAAAACCAAAATTATTTAGAGACAATATATATATATATATATATATATATATATATATATATATATATATATATATATATATATATATATATATATATATATATATATATATATATATATATATATATATATATATATATATATATATATGAAAATCACTGTGAGTGCGTGATCAGTATATGTGATAACACATATATATATATATATATATATATATATATATATATATATATATATATATATATATATATATATATATATATATATATATATATATATATATATATATATATATATATATATATATATATATAAACATATATATATATATATATATATATATATATTATTACCCAGTTTTTCATAACGTTTTATCATATCTCTTGATTGCCTGGCAAATAACTTTCACTTAACACGGATTTTTTCACATATACGGCGGTGAGTGTCCGGCTCGAGCAGCTATTTTAGATTTGCCCCAAGATTTGCCCCACGCCACCCTGCCTGACTGCCTGTTTTAGCTCATAAAATTTATACAAATTACCCGGCCAGAATATAATTTACATTGCTGGAATTCTTATAATTTGGTGATCATCTTGAATATAAACATCATATATTTTGCATTAGACATACAAATTTTAGATAAAATTTTTTCTCTGAGTAACTATATTATCTTTTGTGCAAAATATATGACATTTTCAAAATATTCCTGGTCTTACAAGGAATCCAGCAATGTCAATTATATTATCTAACTTTAATCTGAGGTATTATTTAATACAAATGTTAAAATTTATTTTTTCACCCCATCTCTTGAAGGGAGGATTGGTGGGGGAGGGTTAGGACTGACGCGCGGTTTGGAAGAGGGGGAGGCAAGGTGGGGGTACTTTGATTGACAGATAGTGTCTTGAAGATTATTTTTTTATTAACTGAAGATATTTGTTTAGCTCATAAAATTCATACAAATTACCGGTCAGAATATAATTTACATTGCTGGAATTCTTATAATTTGGTGATCATTTTGAATATAAACATCATATATTTTGCATTAGACATACAAATTTTAGATAAATTTTTTCTCTGGGTAACTATATTATCTTTTGTGCAAAATATATGACATTTATATTCAAAATATTCCTAGTCTTACAAGGAATCCAGCAATGTCAATTGTATATCTAACTGTTTGAGGTATTATTATTAAAATTTAGTGGTTTTCCCCAAAAATTTCTCAGAGGGGAAAGAGCCGGCAGTGTAGTGTGAGAGGGGGAGGAGTTGAGTCCATTATTTGAATGGACATTAACTTGGCGACTGTATTTCTCTATTTCTCTTAAGTATTAATTGTGTGCATGTACCATCATAAAATTAAGATGTTATTTTACTACAACATAGTTATGTGTCTTCAAAAAGTGGAGTTTGGGGTCGGGCGGTTTTCTATTGGAATTAATCCCATATGTTCTGTTGTTCTTCTAGCAGTTCACTTAACACGGGACCCTCTGGGTTCTATTGACGCGTTAAGTGGGGTACAACTGATAATATATATATATATATATATATATATATATATATATATATATATATATATATATATATATATATATATACATATATACAACAGGGATTAGCCCACCGGGCATAGATCACTGACCCACATCAGGATCTGGGGGCAAAAATGTAATAATAATAGTAGCCTAATAATAATTATAATAATTATTCATAGTAAATAAAAATTTTAATAAAAATACACCAAAATAATAATAATAATAATAATAAAATATAATAATAATAATAATAAAATATAATAATAGATTTAATAATAATAACAATAATACTGTAATAATAAAATAATAATAATAATAAAGAAATACAAGAATGAAAAAAAGATCAAAAGTGAGAAACACGACCTAGACCTATGAATTATTATTATTATTATTATTTTTATACTTTTTTATTATATTTTCGCCCTCCAGGCCCTGATGTGGGTCAGTAATCTATGTCCGGGTGGGCTTACATTAAAAAAAAAAAAAAAAAAAAAAAACCCTAACCATTCTGAAAACCGAAAAATTCCGAAATCCGAAATGCCTCTGGCCCCAAGGATTTCGGATAAGGGATTGTCAACCTGTAGTAATAATAATTATAATAATAATAATAATTATAGTACAGTAAATAAAATTTTTAATAAAAAATACACCAAAATAAAATAATAATGATAACAATAATAATAATAAAATATAATAATAAAATTAATAATAATAATAATAACAATAATACTTTAATAATAAAATAATAATAATAATAAAGAAATACAAGAATGAAAAAAGATAAAAAGTGAGAAACACGACCTAGACCTATGAATTATTACTATTATTATTATAATTATAATCATTATAATTTCGCCCCCCAGGACCCAATGTGGGTCAGTGACTTGTGCCCGAGTGGTCTAATCCCTGTTTAAACATAAAAAAAACTAACCATTCTGAAAACCGAAATGTCTCTGGCCCCAAGGATTTCGGATAAGGGATTGTCAACCTGTACAAGAAAAAAAGATAAAAAGTGAGAAACACGACCTAGGCCCTAGACCTATGAATTATTATTACAGTATTATTATTATTATTATTATTATTATTATTATTATTATTATTATTATTATTATTATTATTATTATTATTATTATTATTATTATTATTATTATTATATTTTTGCCCCCAGGCCCCAATGTGGGTCAGTGACTTGTGCTAATCCCTGTTTAAACATTAAAAAAAAAACTAACCATTCTGAAAACCGAAAAATTCCGAAATTCGAAATGCCTCTAGCCCTAAGGATTTCGGATAAGGGATTGTCAACCTGTATTGTGACCTAAGTTTCTCATACACAGTATAGGCATAATTGTATATTAGTGCACTAAGGTATTATATAAGTGGCGATTTGCAGTTTTGCCAATTCGCGCCATTTCTTGGAACCTATCCCTCGCGAATGACAAGGGTCTACTGTAATTAACATTTAACCTTCAATTGCTGCTCTTTTAGGAAAAAATATGTTTTAGGCCAAAGAGCATACTGTATTTAGCAACTTTATAGTCACTTTTTTTGACAAATTTGCAGAAATTTATGACTACAGTACAATTCAGTATAGTGCTGTACTGTAGTAAGTAGAGTACTGTAGTGTATGACCATCCAGTAGACCAAACCAATACAGTATTTGTTTTAATTCATAATGCAGTATTTTTACATCTTCAGTTTTTGTGGGTAGAATGCTAATGAATAATGTATGATAGTACAGTATTAACTCAATGAATAGAATGAACTGGTTTAACGATAAATCAGAAGAATTCAGGATTATCTGTAATTTCCTTCCAAAATGTAGATGAGCCTATAAGGGTAGTTGTAATCATGGTTTCTGGGTATAAGGGTCATTTTAAGTCTGGTTTTGGGGTATAAGGGTCATTTTAAGCCTGGTTTTGGGGTATAAGGGTCATTTTAAACCTGGTTTCTGGGTATAAGGGTCATTTTAAGCCTGGTTTCTGGGTATAAGGGTCATTTTAAGCCTGGTTTCTGGGTATAAGGGTAGTTTTAATCATGGTTTCTGGGTATAAGGGTAGTTTTAATCATGATTTCTGGGAATAAGGGTAGTTTTAATCATGGTTTCTGGGTATAAGGGTAATTTTAAGCCTGGTTTCTGCATATAAGGGTACTGTAGTTTTAATCATGGTTTATAGATATAAGGGTCATTTTAAGCCTGGTTTCTGGGGTACTCATGTCTGCATGAATGAGGGTTTAGTCTATAAATACATACTACAGTATTACATTGTGCATGTCTGGTGTGGACATATTTTGTAATCCATATTACTTGATCCAATACTGTGTTGAACTCTATACTGTATATAGGTGCCATAAATCTGAAAATAGTTACAGTATACTCTAGCTCTAATTTTTGAAAGCAGGAAGCAGATTTTATAGCTTTATGGATGTTCTATAATACAGGTTGAAGCTCCCATATCTGGCAACCATGGAACCAGCTTAGAGCCGGATACAGTATAGCAAATTACAGTACTATACTGTACCATTATTTAGGTTGTCTTTCTTATGTACTTTTAACAGGTTACCAATATACTGTACAGTATACCTCTACCTGTATATAAACACACTATGGTACAGTATGTATAGTATTTTATGTAATTTCCTCAGTATTTTCGGTGTAAAAAAAAACACTACTGGTTTTATGAATGTTTGGGAGCCATGGAGCATTTCAATAAGGGTAGAATAAAATGTACCACTTAACCCTTAAACTCACGGTGACGTTCCTGAACGTTCTTAATTTTTGCAGCACATTTTGAATGTCCAGGCGGGAGGAAATACTTTGTACGGGATAGTCAACTAATTGGCAACTAAATTTGCATGCATTTATCTCAAGAGTCATGCCTTATGGTCAGTTACCCATCATATAATGTGAGGAATGGATGTCCTTGGACCTTTCTTATGACCCATAATGCATTCACTTGACTGTAGTGCTGTTCATTAAAAGTTTCTTGATTTAAGTGGCATTGATATACGGTAGTACCCCAATTTAAGCGGTCAATTGAACCCACGGGGTACCGCGGGAAGTGAAAACCGCGTAAAGTGAATAACAGAACATATGGGATTAATTCCAATAGAGACTGGCCCGACCCCCAAACTCCATTTTTTCCCACACAATACCTATGTTGTAGTAAAAATAACATCTTAATTTTATGATGGTATGCACACACAATTAATATTTAAGAGAAATACAGTCGCCAGGTTAATGTCCATTCAAATAATGGACTCGACTCCCGCCCCCCCCCTCTCTTCCCAAGCTCGCTAGCTCCTCCCTCTCTGAGAAATGTAGCTATGTCTCCTTTATGGAGTCCCCTGTCTTAGGAGTCCATTTTCTCATCGCATCAGGACGCCTGAGTTCTCCGTTTTCCCTCAATCTTAGAGTGCACCCGAGACTTTGTTATTCCTTGGTATAACGACACAGAATTTGAAATTGCAACTGTGGTGATATATGTTGAGGCAACTTAGATATGTCTGATTACAGTTGGAACATTCAAGATCCATTGTGAGTGATGTTGAAAGCTTCAACTGTCTTTATTGTTGGTAAAACTTGTCAAGTAAGTGAGTGTCAAGTCTGTCAGTACGAGTGGCATATCCTTATATCGTCCTTGGGGATAGCCATGAGTTTCCAAGTGCTACTGAAGTTAGATTATTTTGATGCCCAAACATCAGAGAATCTGATGTTTATAGCTTAGTTAGTGTCAGTTGTCTATTAAAGAAAGTCATTTATCTCCTGAAAAGATTCTGTCAAGCTCAAAATCTCCAAGACCTAACGGCTCTCCAGGAAGAATTCCTTGGCTGTGGTTTGCGGTTTTCCGGAAAGTAGAGTTATTAGTGCGTGTTTAACGTCCATTTCACTTTTTCCTGACAAACTCAATCTCTGATTAGATTATAAAAATACAGTAGACATAAGAAATTTACCTGACCCGTGACACTGATTTTCATAGTTGAATGTACAGCGACCGTGTTGAATAGAATTTCTGTCATTGGTGAGATTAGCCTTTCTGGTATGTATGCATAGGCCGGAACTGCCCCAGGCTCACATATACTTGTAAGCGAATGTATGAGGAAGACTCGGACACTCGTGACTCTTCCTCAACACATCTTCAGGTATGTGAACGATTGTTCCCGCCGCCATGTTAAGTCAGTTTAACTCAGTTGAATTTTGTGAATATCAGTGTTCATGTTTTAACATAGTGAAATAATCATGTGCCAAGTAATTCGAGTAAGTAAGTGTCGTCTGTATTGCTGCCAGACGTATAGTTATGAGTATTTGAGTTACCAGCTAGACATTTACACGCTCGTGACTCTTCCTCAACACATCTCCAGGCACTGTCTGTGTTTTCACCACTACCGAGGTTCGGTAGCCGCCTATGGGCAAGATGGTCCTTGAAGGATGTCTTTAATATGCCGAGATTAGAATCCGAGGACAGGACTTCCCAGGGAACGCCGTGCAGGGACACTGCACCGAGTCTACCCCCGGGCGCTCCTCGCGAGCGAGCTTCGACTGTCTGTGTAAACAACTCCCGTGACCAGTGGACTCAGTCTTTTCCTATCCATTGATCTTGGTTATATGTATTGAGCAGTATTGGAATCTATGATTGGGGATAATTAGCAGAAATATAGCTATCCCAGGTTTAGTATTGAACCCATGTATGTTGATGTTACCAGTAGTACTGTTGTTATAGGAGTTGAGTCCACCAACCAGGTGTATTACCACCGAGTTTCAGTTAAAGTGCCATGTTGTTCATTCTGAACTAATATGATGTGTTTAATAATACCTTAATTTTGGATCTTGTCGAGTGTGTTAAATAATCATCTGTATTGACAATGAAGTAATATAATGAGTGTTTAATGTTGTAATCAAGAAATGAAGTTCTATTTTGCTGTGTGTAAAGTAAGACCTAAGTGGTCCAGTCTTGTCTGAGTTTACTTAATTAACATCTTGTTCACTCCATATGTTAATAAATATTGGATAAGTAAACTACAAGTATCACCGCTCTATTTCTTTTACCCATCGGTTCTCAGAAGATAACTATTGTAACTCATGTGCCTAGAAGCTCGCTAGCACGCTGCCTAACAGTTCAATGAGATATGGTATATTCTAATAAAAGTCTGGGTGGTGGCAGGCTACCGTGGTGTAAGTATAATAAGTTTTATAGTAAGAATGACATGGATTTCCCAGACTGATCCATGGTATGGAATATAGCTAAACCAGGATATAATTGAGAGAAAGTAAGGGCATAAAATTCAGAAAATACCATAATATATATGAAGCAAGTATATAAGTATAGAAAAGAAGAATAAATAGAATAAATCTGAAGTAAGGAAAGACAGACCCTTACAGTGTCACCTACCATACCTCTGTGTCACCTACTATGATTCTTCACCTGCAGTGCTGGTATGTGTTTTTTTTTACATTTAGTAATTACATGTACACATATATGGTTCGATAATATTTCATTGTATTTTGTAGGAAGGAGGAAGTGCCTCGTTAAGTCGGAATTTGGGATAAATCGGCAAAGCCAGAGTTATATGTGCCGATTTATCGAGGGTTTACTGTAGTAGCAGGTGATGAAGACAATGAAGGATAAAATCATGGCTCACCGATAGAACGCAGAGGGTCAGCGTAGATGGTGTAAAATCTGAGTGAGGCCGTGTAACCAGTGGGGTTCCCCAGGGGTCAGTACTAGGCCCACTCTTGTTCGTAATCTACATAAACGATCTAGATACTGGGATCAGCAGTGACATAAGCAAGTTTGCGGATGACACCAAAATAGGGCGGCAGATTAATTCAGGGCAGGATGCAAATGCATTACAGGAGGATCTAAATAAACTGCAGGGGTGGTCTGAAAAATGGCAAATGAAATTCAACACCAGCAGGTGCAGCATACTTAATATTGGAAGAACAAATACTGTCAAAATATACAGCCTTAACAACATCAACCAAGAGAAGTCGACTTGTGAAAGAGACCTAGGGGTACTTGTAAGCCCGGACCTACGGCCTAGAAAACAGTGCGTTAATGTTCGAAATAAGGCAAACAGAGTACAGATAGACCCCGACTTACGACGGGGTTAGGGACCCAAATCCTCTTATTGCAACTATATCTTGCGCTAGTCAGGCCAGACCTCGATTATGCGGTTCAGTTCTGGTGCCCCTATTATAGAATGGATATCAATTCACTAGAGTCGGTGCAGCGAAGAATGACAAAAATGATTCCGGGACTTAGAAACCTTCCATATCAGGATAGGTTAAAGAAACTAAACTTGCATTCCCTAGAAAGGCGAAGAGTGCGGGGAGATATGATAGAAGTATTTAAGTGGGTGAAAGGAATCAATAAAGGGGATATAGATAAAGTTCTTATAATATCCAAGCAGGATAGGACTCAGAGCAACGGATTTAAGTTGGATAAGTTTAGGTTTAGGAGGGAGATAGGAAGGAACTGGTTCACAAATAGGGTTGGTGGATGAGTGGAACAAGCTTAGCAACTTTGTAGTAAATGCTGGAACCCTGGAAAGTTTCAAAAGGAGACTGGATAGATTCATGGATGATAGAGAGTGGTAGTAACTCTCAACAGGAGCTGCCATGCATAGGCCAACCGGCCTATTGCGAACTCCTTGTTTTCTTATGTTCTTATGTAAGGGAAGGAAACAGAACCCAGATGATGTAGAGTTTGTTGGGCGCCCCTATCCCTCCCCACCCAGCCAGCCACGTGAACCACTGCGCAAGGAGTATGGAGTTGCCTTGTGTATTCCACGTTACAAAGACTTCCACAGGATCAAGAAGTTCTAAATTCAGTAGAAGTACAGTGTGCCCGGATAATTCACGGATTTTTATTTTGTGGTCCTTTATTATTCTTGGATGACACCCTGGTTGTAAACAAGAATGTCTGCGGATAGTTTTAAAGTTGTCGGCAGTTTCGCAGCCGAGTCTACGGGGAGAGCGGTAAAGGTGACTGCCAGTTAGCGCGTCGTCTGCAGTTGTAACTCTCCTCGTTCCCTGCCATATTTCACTGGATTTACTGTTATCAATAGAGTTTACTGATAGAATAGTGCTTAACAGTGATTAATCATGTCATTGTAGCTAGGTTAGTTCATCATTGTAGCCATCAGGCTACTGGGCCAAACTGTAAGGTGTTATGGTTTTTTTCAATTCGTATTTTTGGGTAGACTTAAGTAACTCTCCTCATTTATTTTTACTCATTTACATGTCCACACCATCCTAAATACATATTGTGAAAAAGTATACAGTATTACACCACAATTAGCGACATCCTTCATGTTGGGTTGGCTAGATGGCTACAAAAAAAATTCTGTAAATTTGATGTGCGTATCAACCCAGCTGGTGCTGGCGCCGTATGCTAACTTAACCAACTCGACTTTAATAACAAAACACGGAGTTGACTTGAGAGTAGACTCTCATTTTTTCTACTGTGGAAGTACGTTATGTTTGGGTTCTCACTCAGGATGGTTGGAGAAAGGAAACTCACAATGTGCTCTCTGTATACATGTTATATTGGATGTACAATGCAGCTTGGTGCTGGGAAGTGGCAGCGTGGTTACAGCATGATGTGAAGGCTGGTTGGTGAGATTCTCAGAGGAGGACAGCTTGTGGGTCGCCATGCTTGCCGGCGGAGGCAGAGGCCGCCAGGCAGCGGCGGAGGAAGGAGGAGTTGCTTGCTGGTTGGTGTAGGTAGAAGAGAGCTGGTTGGTGAGGATGCTCATTGGAGGACAGCTTGTGGTCGCCATGCTCTCGGCGGGGAGTGAGGGCCACCAGGCAGCGGGAGGAGGTGGTGTTGCTTGCTCGGCTGTAGCTAGAAAGAAGAGAAGCTGGTTGGTAAGGATGCTCAGAGGAGGACCAGCTTGTGGGTCGCCATGCTCTCGGCGGGGCCGAGGACCGCCAGGCAGGCGGAGGAGGAGGAGGTGTTGTTGCTGGCTGGTTGGTGTAGGTAGAAAAAGAGGGTGGGTGTGAGTGAAAAGAGAATTGGTGTAGGGGAATTACATCGAGATATTAATGTTGTCTAGCATAGGATGGAAGAAACTCTAATGTGGTTTTTCTTGTATAATATATAAGTTATATGATAGACAGTCTGGTGCTGGAGATGCAGTGTGGTGAGAGCTGCTCAGTAGAAGACGTTAGGTGAGTAGCGTGTTGAAGGTAGATGTGCAGGAGCTGGGTAGAAGATGTTGCCTGTTGCTGGCCTCCTGGTTGAAATAAATGTAACAAGCGTGGAGCTTGCTGGAGGAGGTGTTGCTTGTTCAGGAAGATGGGCAGAATGAATCTCAATGGAGAGACAGAGCTTATATACCCGCAGCAACCGCCAGTCCTCTATGAATCATGTTGGGAAAAACCCAGAAAGTTGCAGTGACTAATTTCGTTGCTAAGCAACAGTAACATTGGGACAGCTCTCGCTTGAATTTGCTAAGAAGCAGCAGATTGGGAATGTGGTGGCAGGTGGTGGCTGGCTGGCCGGTTGTGAGCGTCACTGCAATACCTCCCCTCCCTCCCGGCGCGTGAGGCTGGATCGTGTCCGGGTTGTGTCCCGCCAACACATACCGGGCAGGTGTATACTGACTCGGCCGCTACGTGTGGCTAACTCCGTCAGTGACACAAAACCTGTGGGAGGTGGGGAGGAGAAAGAGGGTTTTAAGGATTAGGAGGGGTTGTACAAAGCAATGGTTGTTGTGCTCCTGCTGCTGCAGGCTGTGTCAGGAGGGTCCATGGCAGGAGCAGGTTCTGTGAGTAGAAGGGTTTATTACAGAGTTCCAGGTTCTGTGACGGAGGGTCTGTATGACAGGAGCAGGAGTTCTGTATGATGAGAGGGAGGGTTTAATACAGGTTGAGGTTCTATGACAGGGAGCAGGTTGTACATGAGGGTGAAAAAGGGTGCCCAGAAATGTCGTGGGCGTGGTGTTGCTGCCGGTGGTAACTCTTGGGTGGACGCTGGTGCAGGCGTGGTTTGTTGATGGTGCTGCTGGAGCTGGGGCCGACAGGTAAAGGCGGCAGTTTATTTCGGTCTATGCTAGCGGTGTCATGTCTGCCATTCGGATAATTATCAGGAACACAGAAGCAGGGTAACCACCTGGAAGGGTCCATCGTGGGGCGTTGTAATGGGTTGCAGTGAGCATCATGCCTGACTGTGAAAGAAACATACTCGGCTGTGAGTAATTGCAGAGGATAATGTTCAGAGGGCCGCCGAGTAGGCTGGCGTGGAGCAGTAGCTCTGAATGCAGAAGCATGCTTGTCAGCTTTTAGGAGTAGAAGTGCGTGGCCGAACGGCTGGAAGTGGTTTGGTTGGGATCAGGAGGGTAAGAAATCCCGGGTAGCGAGAAGGGGGCTCGCCTAGTGTTAAGATCTGCTGGAGTTACAGTCCATATCCTCCTTGTGTGACGCACGGATGCCATGAGGAGCACTAAGGGAAAGCATCAGTCCAGCTGTAAGGGTCGTGCTGTGCAGCAGAGTCGTCCTTCAGCTGCGGTGAAAACGTTCTACCATGCCCGTTAAGCGAGGTGGTATCTTGTAGTCACGTTGTCTAGACGTGCCGAGGAACTGTAGGAAGTGCTGCCAAGTTGTGGCGCAAACTGTACTCCTCGGTCAGTGATTACGGTTGCAGAGAGACTAAGGAAGCAACGGTTATGAAGAAGCGCGGACAGTAGTCTCTGCTGTAGCATTGGGCTGGGGTGCTTCTGTCCACCTGGTGAAACAGTCGATGCAGGTGAAGATATGGGTGCTACCCGTGGGATGATGGTAGAGGTCCCCGATGTCGAGGTGTACTTGAAAACCGGCCTTTGGGAATAGGAAGGAAGCATGAGGGGCCGTGTGTGTGATGTATTTTTGGAGGACTGGCAGGCCAGGCACTGGGCAGCCCATTTCTTAGTATCACGCACTTGATGCGGGCCAGACGACACGTTGCGTGAGGGCTGGGAGTCCCGCACACCGGGTGGCTGAGACCATGGATGCAGTCGAAACAAGCGCTGGCCCGGTGGACGTGAGGGCACGAACGGTCTAGGCTAATCCACAGGATCACGTCGCACCACAGTTTGTCTTTGTGCCAGGAACAGGGGTTCTTGGGGGATGAGGCCTGAGGGGGATGTCTTGTATGCTGCCAGGTCTTCGTCTTTCTCCTTGAGCAGCTGCCCATAATCAATGGGTGGAGATGAGGAAGAATGGTGGATATATACAACAGAGAGGGCGTCGGCGATCTGGGTTGTGACTACCTACAATGTATGTGTTGGGCCCGTGCTGGAGAACTCCGAGATGTAAGCCAAGTGGCATAGGACACGAGGTGTATGTGACTGGGAAGCTGAAGCAGAAAGGCGTGGACGAGGGGCTTGTGATCCAGTGAAGATGGTGAAAATGGCCCAGACACCGAGGAAGTGTTGGAAATGTCTGACAGCCAAGTATGTGGCCATGGTTCTCGATCAAAAGCGCTGTGCCAGGGTGTGAGCAGGTGGTTGAAGCCGTTGTGAGAAGAAAAGCCATGAGGCATGAAAATTCAGTTGATCTCTCCTGCTGTAGACAGCAGCCACTGCAGTAGAAAGCGTCTGTTGTGAGACTGGTCCAGGCGTTAGATGCAGGGTGGGCCAGGAGGTGAGGCGTGTGATGTGCTGTTTGATAGTGGTGTGAATGCCGTGGTAGCCTCTTGAGGTCCCTTGAGAGACTTGAGACTTCTGGGCGTCCCTTGGGAAAGGTCGTGTGGGGAGCACAGGACGGTGGCAACATCCAATGAAATGGTGGTAGTAGTTGACTAAACCCAGGAACTCGAGTTGTAGCGTTTCAGGTTTGAGAACTCTAATCATGGTTATCTTCTGTGGTAGAGGATTTATGCCACTGGGCGAGAGACTCTGTTACGAGGAAATCGATGGCGAGGTTCCAAAAGAGCCTTAGCAGGATGAACTTTCATGTTGTTGTTCTGCAGGCGTTGGAGAAGGAGTTAGCCAGGTGGTGGCCCGGTGCTGAAACGAAGTCGAAGATCGGCGGGATATCGTCAATGTGAAGCGGTGAGAACCAAAATACGAGTCGCCCGAAGCATATGGTCCATGAACCTCTAAATCTGTGCTGCATTCGTAAGCCAAAAACTCATGAAAGTGTACTTTCGCGAAGAGAGTCGAGCGGAGTGGTGATGGCTATCTTCTGGGTATCTGCCAAAGTGCTACTGGGATCTGGTGGAAGGCAGCTCAAGTCGATCTTCGAGAAGATAGTCTTGCCATGAAGTTTGTGGTGAAGTCCTGGACATGAGGATAAGTGCCTGTCAGGTTTGGTGACGAGATTCAGGGCTCTGTAGTCTCACACACCCTCCCACTGGCGGTGTTAAAACCCAGGAACCCATGTGAAGAGGCGATGCCCAGGAGACTCCTTGAAGGGCAGATGATGCCCGTCTTGCAGTAGTTTGTTGAATTCTGCTTGCAACAACAGGAGCTCCAGGCGCCCAGGCGGCCGAGGCGTGCTGAAAAAACTGAGTAGTCGCTGGTTTCGATGTGGTGGAAAATTCCCGGCGTAGGTGGTGGGGTAGTAGGGAAGACTCGGGGGTGAAAAGCTCCTTGGTCGTCGAGAACGGGAGGAGAACTCGTTGGAAAGGCGCCAAGACAGGTGATGGCGTCCGTGTGTCTGGCACAGAACCCTGGATCTTGCATTTCATGAGCTCATGAATGAGGGGCATAGATAACGGTTTTGACGCCGAGCTTGAGGAAGGTGAGAGTCAAAACCAAGGATGGGATTGAAGAACACGATTGCTATCACGAATAATAGCGCAGAGTCTTAGGCAGACGAGGTCTAAAGCCAGTCTCGTCTTGCCGTGGGAGGCGATGGAAATTACCGTTAACGAACAGGTCCTCGAGGGTTGCTTTGACTTGTCTGCGTAGTGAGGAGGGATGAGGCTGACTAATGAACCGGTGTCGATGAGGAACTTCTTGCCGGAGGTGCAGTCGGTGGCAGTAATGAGGCGCCTGGAGGGATGGAGGCTGGGCGTCTACCAGCCTCCAGTGTTGCTGTTTCGAATAGGTGCAATAGGGCTCACAGTTTCGAGCATTGCGGCCGAAAGTCTGGTGATACCAGCAGAAGATGGGAGTGTGCTGGGGGTTGGCTGCTGTGTCCAGAAACAGCCAAGGCGTGGTGTGTGAGTCAGGAACCCGGCACAGCAGCGGGTATGGAGAACAGAACTGCTCAATGGTGTCCATCCTGCGGTTCAAATGTGCAACAGGTCATGATGTCTTGTGAGTATTGCTCGGCTGAGGGTGTTGACCCGGCTACAAGTTCGATGGTAGAGTACTGGTGGCCATGGCGGCAGGGGTGCAGCAGCGCACTGCGTTAAAATTCTATCTGCAGCGGTTGCATATAGTTCGAGTGTCGTAGAAGTAATCTACTCTTGGACAGGATGTTCGCGTGCTTCTGTGGAGTAGCTTTGTGCGTGAAGCTGGCGCAGGATAGAGTCAGGGAGTCTGTCTGTGTGTGGGGAGTTCAGCCGACACATCTCCTCCCAGGAGCGTCCAGGGGTTGAGTTCGAGGGAGGTGAGGATAGATCTTGCAGGAGGAGGTTGGGGTGGTCTGTTGATAACACGTCTTCAAGGCAGCCCACAGGGTGGCAATTTATTTGTGATCTGGAGGAGGTTAAATATGGTTTGTGAGACCAGTGGCCACTTCCGTGGAGCAAGGCACAGAGCAGGCGCAATACTTTTGCCGATCGGTCGCTCGTGAGCAGCGAGGCACCAACACATGGTCAAAGCCAGTCCCTCGGCGTTGTGGTTGAAAGTCGGCAGAAGATCAAATCCGTCCTCCATCCTGTGTAGTGCTTATCTCCGAGTCACCATTGCCAGGGGTATCCCGAGATAATGTGTTGTCTAGCACCAGGATGAAGGAAACTCTAATAAGTTTTCTTGTATAATATATAAGTTATATGATAGACAGTCTGGTGTGCTGGAGATGCCGTGGTGAGGAGCTGCTCAGTAGAAGGCGTTAGAGTGAGAAATAGCGTGTTGAAGGGAGGTAGATGTGCAGGAGCTTCGTTGGGGGAGGAGGAGGAAGGAGGAGGAGGAGGAGGAGGGAGGGAGGGAGGGGGAGGAGGGGAGGAGGGAGGAGGAGGAGGAGGAGGAGGAGGAGGAGGAGGAGGAGGGAGGAGGAGGGAGGAGGAGGAGGAGGAGGGGGAGGAGGAGGAGGAGGAGGAGGAGGAGGAGGAGGAGGAGGAGGAGGAGGAGGAGGAGGAGGAAGGAAGGAAGGAAGGGGAGGAGGGAAGGAAGGGAAGGAAGGAAGGAGGAGGAAGGGAGGAAGGAGGAAGGGAAGGGAGGGGAAGGGAGAGGAAGGGAGGAGGGAGGGGGAGGGAAGGAGGAGGAGGAGGGGGAGGGGAGGAGGAGGAGGGAGGGGGAGGGAGGAGGAGGAGGGAGGAGGAGGGAGGAGGAGGAGGAGGAGGAGGAGGAGGAGGGAGGGAGGAGGAGGAGGAGGAGGAGGAGGAGGAGGAGGAGGAGGAGGAGGAGGAGGAGGAGGAGGAGGAGGAGGAGGAGAAAATATGTGTATATGTAATAAATATGATTTAATTAAAAATAAATAAAATTATAGTAAAAAATAAAGTAAAATATAATAATGATGATGATTGATGGTGATTGTGATGATGAATAAAGAAAATGAAAATAAATCAATAGTGAGAAACAATATACAGTGTGCACAGTATTTTGTGTTGTTAATAGTAAGAGAAACAATTGAGACCTTGCAAATGCATACAAATGAGGCAGAAAGTCAGATCAGCAACATGGGACTTGGTCACAATTTTTATGATGCCATATGTAACAGGGTCTACCATTACAAAACACATTATACTTTCAATATCTTCCCAGGTGGTAGTACCTCCCTGTTTACCTTTTACTTTAAATCCTCTTCACCACTGATAAGCTCGTTAGCCGCTTGGGCGATCGGTCACGTCCCTGATTACTTTTCCTTTTCATTTATCCTCTTCACCAAAAGATCGGCTCGCTAGCCGCCCAGGCGATCGGTTACGTCTCTGTCACACACTGTTGGCAAGTACTGGGCATGCACCGGCTCCTGAATGTACCTGAACCCGCTCCAGTGTTGGTCAAGTCTTGTCTTGAAAGAGCTCACACTCGGTGCCGTCACAACACTCTCTGGTAGATTGTTCCAAGAGTTTACAACCCTCACTCCGAAAAAGTTTACCCTCACAGTTTTCTGGACTTGCAGCTTCTTCAATCTTGAGCTAGGACCCCTTGTGGGGCGAGCGTCTGCCAGCTCCAAGTAAGGACACTCGACTGAGTAGTGCCCCCTGAGATGCTTATACACCTCAACTAGGTCACCCCTTGCTCGTCTGTAGTATAAGCTAGGCAAGTACAGGCGCTCAAATCTCTCAGAGTAACTGAGGTGCCGAAGTGCAGGCACCAGTCTGGTGGCCCTCCTTTGAACATTTTCAATCAACTGACAGTCCCTAGCATATCTCGGGGACCAGACGGGATGTCAGTACTCCAGATGGGGAAAACCTTCACTCTTGAAGATCATTACGAGGGACGGACCGTCTAGATATTTGAACGACCTTCTTATAAGACCCAATAATTCATTTGCCTGGTTTACCTTCTTCTCGCAATGGCCCGAGAACTTCAGCTCATTGTCAACATACACACCTAGGTCCTTCTCACATTCAGTCTTAACTGGTGCAGTTTCTTCATCCCGTTGGGACATATGGTACGCCTCCTTACCGTTGGTACTCCCCAGGGAATTGCACACAAGTAAAATGTCCCCCCCCCCCCCACTCTGGTCAGCAAATGTTATTTGTGGATTTGGCTAATTGCGACCATTTTGAGAACCTAACCCCCGCGAATTTGAAGGGCATGCTGTACAGTACATGTAAATACAGTATAGTCTGCATTTACGAAGGTCAATTGACCCGTGGAGGTCCGCGTAAAACGAGAAACGCGTAAACGAAATAAGAGAACATATGGGATTAATTGAAATAGAGACTTGGCCGACTCCCAAACTCCACTTTTTCCGACACAATACGTACGTTGTAGTAAAAATAACATCTTAATTTTATGATGGTATGCACACACAATTAATATTTAAGAGAAATATCAATATTATTAGGTTTTTTAACACTTACGTTAGTAGAAAAGATGGCTGGGCACATGGGGATGGGGGGGGGGTTGGTTTCGAGGCAGAGGGCAGATTATTGGCCCTCAGGTGTATCAATTGTATCACTATCCACCACAGAGGCTTGCAGGGACTCTTTGTCAAATCCCTCAAAGTCCAAATCCTCACTATCACTATCACTGACTTGGGCCGGCTGTGGTGGGTGGCGGGTGAAGAACTCGGTAATGTTTTGATGACTGGGCGACCTTGTGCGCACCCTGCCCGCGCCGCTTCCCACGTAAATGATGAAATTTACCGCGTAATTAAAACATTTCATTCTGGCAAGGCACCGCGTAAATAACCAAACACGTAAACTTATACTGTAGTGTACATATACTGTACAGTATTTGATATAAGTGATAAGTTTTGTGCTGCGTGAATATTATTACTGTTCAGTATTTTATAGTTATTTTGAGGAAAATTTAAGTATTTTGCGTTTTGTAGTAGCTATAAGAAAAAAATATGATATAAAGTGACGTCAAATAAGAACTGTGTGCTGGAAGTGTGTGTCAGCAACACTTGCAACACACAGTTTTTATTGGAAGCATAATGTGTTGCCTAATGGCATCACAAAATTTGTGACCAAGTCCCAGGTTGTTGATCTGACTTTCTGCCGGAATATATAGTGACTTTATATAAAGATTTTTTTATATCACGGCTACGAAAATTATCGACATTTTCCTATATACAGCTACTCCTCGACTTACGACATACTCGACCTACGACTACCCTGACATACGACCGCCTCAGTCGTGCCAAACTTTTGTCAAATTACATATTTTCAAGTCCCAATGTTAGTGATTGCCCTGTGTACGGACAAAATTTTCGTTTGTAATTCTCTTTAAAATGGCTGGCAAGCTTAAAAGTGAGAGTTTTGTGGTGCTGAGAAGAAAAGGAGACACCCATTTTCGATTATATATGTACAGTATTATTTAAGCATTTTTGACTTACGACTTGGATTTGGGTCCCTAACCCCGTCGTTAGTCGAGGAGTGTATATATATATGTATATATATATATATATATATATAATTTCAAGGAGAAAAATTCATAGGGACTATTATTGAATTTGAAATTATTATAGATCGTTTATCAGTCTGAATAATGTTACGGTGTCCCAGGAGTTGGGGATTAGTGATATGTCAGCTAACGCCTTGAGGCCTTGACGCTGGCTGGGCCTCAGTCGCGTGGAGCAGTTAGGCAGACAAGCGTCCCTTGGCGTCAGTCCACAGAAATAGTCACGTGGCCTAGTCACCTGTGCTGCGCTATTGCAGTATAACAAGTAAGTCTCATTCAATCTCAGACAGGGTTAGATAGGGCAGTGGTAAAGTTAACTAGAGCTAACAGTGAGTTCATTTCAGGGTTTCCGTCAGAACCCACTTGACTGGAGTTGACTAGAGTTGACGGAGTTGACTCGGGGAGATTGACTGCCGTTTGAGACTGCCGTTGATGATTGAGGGTGGCGATTGTCGCCATTGGACCGATCAGTGTAGGGCCTGTCACTGTTTAGCGGGGTAGCAAAGGATCTCTTGAGTGAACGAGTGCTCCACAACTAACTCGACACGGGACCAGCATCAGCAGTGGGTGATCAGTTCTTACCACCGGTGCACAACACCACATGTCGAGCAGCTTACTGAAACCCTCTTGCTAACGAGAAGCTAAGTTTCTCTCAACTGTACAAGGTCTGATTGGCTCCTCCTTCCGCTATGGACGCACTGGGAGTACTGAGGCTATCTGAGCAAATTTGGTCACACACTGAGACCGTGAGTCTAGGTCTCTAGGAGATACCTAGAGGAACATTTCCCTCCTTATTACGGTGTAGTTAACACCATTCCTCAGACTGATATTATCTTGGCGTGTGTAGTTTAATAGTTCATAAATAATTTTGATAGTATTGTTTTTGAATGTTTGTGCCATTAGGAACCAGAGTGATACTGTGATTTGATTCTTTTAATGCATCTAATTGTTCTTCATAATTCTGATCTCAGGTATAACCTTGTTCCCCAAGTAGTGGTTAAGTTAGGTTAGGGAGTGTGCATCTGTTGGGGTGATATAATTTTGTTGAGTGCCCTTAAGGCCTATTCATTGTAAGTATTTAATTTCTTATTTTATTACCATTTCCTCAGTGACTGATATTATTTTGTTGAAAGCCCTAAGGCCTATTCATTGTAGAGTATTTAATTTCTTATTTTTTATACCATTTTCTCAGTGACTGATATTATTTTGTTGAAAGCCCTTAAGGCCTATTCATTGTAGAGTATTAAATTCTTATTTTTTATTACCATTTCCTCAGTGACTGATATTATTTTGTTTTAAGCCCTTAAGGCCTGTTTCATGTGTGCAAGCAACATTTCTTACTACTGCAAATTTATTTTGCCTGAGTTTCTAATAATTTCTACATCATGTATAACTTTTTTTCCCCAGAGTAGTGTTTTAAGTTCAAGTTAAGAGGTGCGATATTGGTGTACCATTATTTGATTGTGTTTGTAGTGTTGGAGGAATATAAGTGTCTAAATTTTAGTATGTCTCATTCAACCCAGTCACAGACGCTATCCTTCCACGGGTGCAGACAATTCATTTTATCAATAATTTAAGTGTTCTTGTGCTGGTTCGGGATTTTCTCAAAGGGTGCTTCACTGCCATTACCATCTATTAATTTTTAATAAACCCCAAGTCAAGTGAGAAATTAAAGTCCAGTAATTTCCGACCATTTTATATATATATATATATATATATATATATATATATATATATATATATATATATATATATATATATATACATATATATATATATATATATATATATATATATATATATATATATATATATATATATATATATATATATATATATATATATATATATATACAGTTGTACCCCACTTAACGCGGTCAATTGAACCCAGAGGGTCCCGCGTTAAGTGAAAACCGCGTTAAGTGAATAACAGAACATATGGGATTAATTCCAATAGAACCCAGCCCGACCCCCAAACTCCACTTTTTGACGACAAATAACTATGTTGTAGTAAAAATTCTATCTTAACTTTATGGTGGCATGAAAAACAAGTAATATAGAAGAGGTTAGGTTAGGAAAGATAAAGGTTAACATAGGAAAAATAAAGAATAGGTTAAAAAACGAAAATTTTTGAGGAACACTCACGGTAGTAGAAGAGATGGGTCGGCATACGGGGATGGAGGCTGGTTCCGAGGCAGAGGGCAGATTACTGCCCCTCAGGTGAATCACCATTACTAGGTGAATCACCATTACTAGGTGAATCAATATCACTGTCACTTACAGTTGTCAGGGCTTCCCTGACAAATCCCTCAAAATCAACTTCACTCCCACTATCACTGGCTTGGACTGGCTGTGGTGGGTTGCGGGCGAAGAAATCTGTTATGCTCCCTCCCTCCCTCCCCGGGGTAGTCACGTCATAATACTTTAAGCCAATTACAGCTAGCAGCAGAGGGGGGTAGGGCTGCATGGCCAATCACAGTCCGAGACGTCATATGACGTCAGTGATAACGCAACAAAGACACACACTGCGCAACCTTACCGCGCCGCTTGCCCAAGCGGAGGGAGGAGGAGGGAGAGGCAGGCAGGCAGGCAGGCGGGCGGGCGGGTGGCGCGTGGTCAAAATCTAAAAATAGCATCCGAGCCGGACACTCACCGCGTATATGATGAAAAATGCCGCGTTAAGTGAAAGTTCAGCTTTGGCAAGGCACCGCGTATATGCGAAAACGCGTTAAGTGAAAGCGCGTTAAGCGGGGTAAAACTGTATATATATATATATATATATATATATATATATATATATATATATATATATATATATATATATATATATATATATATATATATATATATATATATATATATATATATATATATATATATATATATATATATATATATATACACATGTCATGCGCCGGTTAACGTCCTAGATACGTTCTTGGAAACGTGACGTTAACCGAAATGGACGTTGTCCGATCATCACATAAACTTTTTATTTATACTTACGTGTATGTGGAATACTATATACGTACATATACACTTTTACTCTTAAATCACTACTGTAATGTGATACAGGTGATTAATTTTTATCTCTTGTGCAAAATACATGACGTTTATATTAAAATTATTCACTGTTTTACAAGGATTCCAGCAACGCCGAGCAGATGGCGGAGAGAGAGGGTGGGAGCAAGCGAGGGGGCGTGAGGGGAGGGGAGGTAGTACGTTTGACAGTTGGCACAGGCCCAGGTCTAACGCGTGTATATTTATCAGTTCTTAGGTGACTAAGCTTCTCTCTTATAAAAAGCCAGTGAAATGACCTGGGTGAATATAATTAACATAGCTGGGATTCTTGTAACATACTGATTAATTTGAATATAAACATGCTATAATTTGCACTAGACAAAACAATTTTAGTACCGTAATCAAATTAGTACATGTGCACTCCAGCTTTGCACTAAGAAATCTATGTAAATCTACCCAAAAATACAGTTGAAAAACTTTTTTATAAAATGTGCTATACTGTACACCAATGTACAACAATTTTTATCTCTTAAGCAAAATATATGACGTTTATATTCAAATTATTGGCTGTCCTGCAAGGATTCAAGCAATGCAAATTATAATCTCCTAACTTTAGTCTGAGATATTATATAATTTAAAACCTGTAAGCCTAAAAACCTGGCTGGGGGTGGGACTGACGTCTCCGCCACCCAGCGAGGGGTTGGGGGGTGGGGGGGTTTAGGTGATAAGTTTGAGGCGAAGGTCTCTGTGTGTTTATTTAACAGTCCTACTAAGCTTCTCTCATTTTAAAATGCCAGTGATATGACCTAGGAATATATAATTAACATAGCTGGGATTCTTGTAAGATACTGATTTATTTGAATATAAACATGTTGTAATTGGCACTAGACACAACAATTTTAGTACCGTAATCAAATTAGTACATGTGCAGTCCAGCTTTGCACTAATTTATTTTACGTTTATTTTAGTATGGTGTGTGAATATAAATGGGTGAAAATAAATGAAGAAATTTGTGTAAATCTACCCAAAAATACAGTTGAAAAACTTTTTATAAAATGTACATTGTACACTAATGTACTACATTTTTTATATCTTGAGCAAAATATATGACGCTTATATTCAAATTAATCTCTGTCTTGCAAGGATTTCAGTAATGCAAATTATATTATCGTAACTTTAGTCTGAGATATTATATAAAATAAACATAAAGAAATCACCAATCTTTTATCTTGAACACGAGGGTGGTGGGAAGAAGGGGGAGGGGAGGGGGCGGTTGGTGAGGTGACAGAATGTCTGGCATTTGTTTGTTTATTTGAGATAAGATTTGACAGTTGGCTCTGAAGACCTGCCTGCGTGTTTATTTATCAATACTTAAGAGTGACTAAGCTCTTCTCATAATTTTCCACCCAAACGACCTGGGTGAATATAGCTTACATTGGAGGGATTCTTGTAAGATAGTAATTTATTTGAATGGTTTTTTTTTTTCAATTTAAATTTTAATTGTTTATTCCTTGATAGAGGAAGTGGGATCTTAGTGCTGTCACTTGGTACCCCTGTACCATAACACCAGAAGCAACTGGCCAGTGTCACAAGTATATACACTATACAGTCATCCCTTGGTTATCGCTGATAACGAAAGTACAGAACCTATGGGATTTATTCTAATTGGTTCCAGGCACCCAAGACCCAACCTCAAGTTTCCCATTTTACGACCATTTATACCCACTAAATATATATATAATGTTATGGTAAATATCATAAACCCACATAGGCATGGCTAGGTTTATTACAAAGTGATGAAAAGGGTACGCTTAATACTGTAGTCCACAAAACATGGGGACTACCCGTATCACGTAGGTAGTCAGAGTAACGTTTTACCAAATACACCATAAGCTCGTTGAACAGGCTTTGTGTGAAATATAACAGAGTCTAGGACTGCTTTTGGTATCCTGGTGGTCCAGAGGTAGCGTTCCCCGGTCACAGTCATGGGCTCGTGGGCCGTGGGTTCGAATCCTGGCGGGTTGAGGTGTTGATTGTATGTAGAAGTCCGCGTGCTTTATTGCGCTAATGAAATATATATGGATCCTTGTGTTTCGAAGCAGGATTTGGTAAAACGTTACTCTGACCACCTACGTGATACGGGTAGTCCCCATTAGAGGTTCACGGCGCAATTAGCTCGTTGAACAGGCTTTGTGTGAAATATAACAGAGTCTAGGACTGCTTTTGGTATCCTGGTGGTCCAGAGGTAGCGTTCCCCGGTCACAGTCATGGGCTCGTGGGCCGTGGGTTCGAATACTGGCGGGTTGAGGTGTTGATTGTATGTAGAAGTCCGCATGCTTTATTGCGCTAATGAAATATAAATGGATCCTCGTGTTTCGAAGCCGGATTTGGTAAAACGTTACTCTGACCACCTACGTGATACGGGTAGTCCCCATTAGAGGTTCACGGCGCAATTAGCTCGTTGAACAGGCTTTGTGTGAAATATAACAGAGTTTAGGACTGCTTTTGGTATCCTGGTGGTCCAGAGGTAGCGTTCCCCGGTCAGAGTCATGGGCTCATGGGCCGTGGGTTCGAATCCTGGCGGGTTGAGGTGTTGATTGTATGTAGAAGTCCGCGTGTTGATTGGGCTTATGAAATATATATACGTATATATATATATATATATATATATATATATATATATATATATATATATATATATATATATATATATATATATATATATATATATATACAGTAGTACCCATAGCATGATCCAATTGAACCCAGAGGGTCGGCGTTAAAGTGAAAACCGCGTTAAGTGAACAACAGAACATATGGGATTAATTCCAATAGAGACTGGCCGGACCCCTAAACTCTACTTTTTCCGACACAATACCTATGTTCTAGTAAAAATAACATCTTAATTTTATGATGGTACATGCACACAATTAATACTTAAGAGAAATACAGTCGCCAAGTTAATGTCCATTCAAATAATGGACTCGACTCCCTCCCCCTCTCACACTACAGTACACAGCCAGCTAACAGATGGTCGGTCGGTCCCTCCCTCCCCCCCCCCACCCCCCACCAACCGTCCCAAGGAGATGTGTGGGATAACCTCAAACTAAAATTAGGAAAATATAATTGACATTGCTGGATTCCTTGTAAGACCAGGAATATTTTGAATATAAATGTCATATATTTTTCACAAAAGATAACATACTTACTCAGATTAAACATTTTATCTAAAAATTGTATGTTTAATGCAAAAAATATGTTGTTTATATTCAAAATGATCACCAAATTATAAGAATTCCAGCAATGTAAATTATATTCTGGCGGATAATTTGTATGAATTTATGAGCTAAACAAATATCTACAGTTAATAAAAAAAATATATTCTTCAACACTATCTGTCAATCAAAGTACCCACCTTGCCTCCCTCTTCCAACCGCGGTCAGTCCCAACCCTCCCCCCCACAATCCTCCATTCAGTATTAAATAATACCTCAGATTAAAGTTAGGATAATATAATTGACATTGCTGGTTGTATAAGACCAGGAATATTTTGAATATAAATGTCATATATTTTGGACAAAAGATAACATACTTACTCAGATTAAACATTTTATCTAAATTGTATGTTTAATGCAAAAATATGTTGTTTATATTCAAAATGATCACCAAATTATAAGAATTCCAGCAATGTAAATTATATTCTGACGGGTAATTTGTATGAATTTTATGAGCTAAAACAAATATCTTCAGTTAAAAAAATTCTTCACCGGGTAACAGATGGTCGGTTGGTTGGTGCCTCCCTCCCCACCCCCCACCAACCATCCCAGGAGATGTGTGGATAACCACTAATTTTAATAAATATACCTCAAACTAAAGTTAGGATAATATAATTGACATTGCTGGATTCCTTGTAGACCAGGAATATTTTGAATATAAATGTCATATATTTTGGACAAAAAGATAACATACTTACTCGATTAAACATTTTATCTAAAATTGTATGTTTAATGCAAAAAATATGTTGTTTATATTCAAAATGATCACCAAATTATAAGAATTCCAGCAATGTAAACTATATTCTGGCTGGTAATTTGTATAAATTTTATGAGCTAAAACAGGCAGTCAGGCAGAGGTGTGGCCGGTGGGGTTGGTCTAAAAAATAGCTCTCGAGCCGGACACTCACTCGCGTTGCTGTGAAAAATCGCGTTATGAAAGTCAGTTGCAAGGCACACGAATATGCAACAGCCAAGTGAAAGCATAAGCGGGTATATATATATATATATATATATATATATATATATATATATATATATATATATATATATATATATATATATATATATATATATATATATATATATATATATATATATATATATATATATATATATATATATATATATATATATATATATATATATATATATATATATATATACGTATACACTGCCTATAACCCCTTCATATATAGGTTCATCAATTTTTGACCAAGAAATCGATTAATTTATGATATTCCTTGTTTATAGGTACACCGCAGTTGTTTATAGGTCGGCCCAAGTTTTTGAGGGTAAAGGAACAACAAAACCTTCAGAAAAACACTAAGTCCTCTATAAACTGCTTACTATTTATTATTACTACACTTTACACTGAAACGCCGGTAGTTTCAACAAAAATATTGTATATTTCACTCAAGTATTTATTCAAGTCAATTAGGAGGGAATATTATTGTAATACAACAGTTTTCTAACTAAACCATTCGAAAAAGTTTATATTACGGTAGCATATTTGGAACTTAAAGAAAAGTTTAAAGTCATTGTTTTTCGCCACAATTTTACTTCTCCCACTTTCACTGTAATAGGCACGCTATTTCAGCAAAAAAAATAGTACATTTCAATGCATGAACAACCACAGTATGAATAGAATATCACTAATATAACAGTATTTTTAACCTAAAACTATTAAAAAACGAGTAAATACATCTTGAATTGGAAGGTCGGTAAAGCCTTCTGTTTTCGCTATGTAGTTTATCCTAATTTACATTGCCAGTTACATCACGCTTTCAGCAAACTACTATTTATTTCTGAGAATATGTTAATTAACATTTTTGCTGAAATGAATTTTGTTACATATTATAGTGGAAAGGGAATAAAATCGTGACAAAAACAATGATCATTTTTCGCTGAAAATATGTTATCGTATCGCTGGTCGAGTTTCAGTTAAAAACTGTTGTATTACAATAATATTCTCCTAAATCACTTGTGATGTAACAGTTTTTAACTGAAAACGATTCAAAAACACGTAATTGCCTAGCTGATACGGTAGAGCCCTGAACAAGGAGGTTTTGTGTTTGCATCGCCCTTCTTAAGCAGCTTTTTAATTTTAGCGATGTTGAAATTGTGTTACCGGTATATTTTTATTTTCTTGCTTATTTTTCCAGAAATATGACAAGCTTATATAATACAATGTTACGGTACTTTTAATTAAAAGTATTCATTTCTTAAAATACAGAAGACACCAAACAAATACTAGTACTACGGTTATTTATGCGGACTTTCCCGCCAAAAAGACCAAACAGCTGGTACTCTCCTCAGCCCTACCAAAAAAATAGCTCAACGACATCTTTCTTCTTTTTTATTCTTCCAATTTCACTTTAACTGGTATTTTTTACTTCATATTGCCTACATCAGATAAACTACAGTAATTGAGGTTAGACACTTTATAAATTTGACACTGGTCTCGCAGGTGCCGCAAGTAGAACCACCTGACCCTACCAACAGTGTTGCAAGTCAGACAGAAAGATTTTTTAATCATCCATGTGCAGTAACGCAGAAAGGATGGATGGATGAAGGCTGCATACAAATATGGCTTAAAAAAAGTCTGGAACTTAGACCAGGGGACTGCGAAAGAAAAAGTCTTTTGTGTGGGATATGTTTCGTCACATCTTGTTGACAGTGTTACTGCGGATTAGGAAGGAAAACACTGGATACAGTTGTGATTCCAGGTGGATTAACAAGTCTTGTCCAACCACTGGATGTTTCATAAACAAAACCATTTAAAGATGCGGTAAGAGTGAAGTGGAAAATAACTGGATGATAGAAGGCTATAAGACATACACAAAGGAGGCACATCCGTTCATCACTAGCAACATTATGTGAATGGATTGTAGAGGCCTGGGATGCAAATCAGACCAGAAATTGCAGAAATCTTTTAGAAATGGGGATTTCTCAATGCTCTTGGACGGAACAGAAGACTTAATTTGTTGTGAAATTATGAGGCTAATGAGAGCTGCAATGAGATGAAGATATTGATGATCCTATGCTGATGATGTGATCCATATGACGATGCTGTTCGCTGACAGGACTGGGAGGAGCCATTTGGTGCTGCAGATGATGACAAGGTAAATGATTTTGATGGATTTTAACGAAAAATATTCAGAAATATGGTATCGTAGTATTTATTCAAGTCAATTAGGATAGAATATTATTGTAATACAACAGTTTTAACTGAAAACCATTCAAAAAGCCGATTATGTAAAATCTTTTTAAACCATTTAAAGAAAGTGAAAAGTCATTGTTTTCGTCACAATTTTATCCCACTTTCCACTGTACACATTACTTCCCCAGCAAAAATATTACATTTCTATTTATTTCTGAGAATATATTCATTCAGGCACAAGTTAAGGTAATATATACTTGTGATGGCTATTTGCACTTGAAAATATTTATAAATAAGGGTATCGATTTTTTTGTTTCCAAATTTAATTAAC
>NW_024737373.1:0-23011 GCF_018991925.1 Homarus americanus
GAGAGAGGTATACCTGGAGTGGTCAGAGGTACCAATGTGAGCTCTGAGGTACCTGGGAGGTCAGAGGTGTACCAGGGAGGTCAGAGGTGTACCTGGGAGTGTCAGAGGTGTACCTTGGAGTATCGGAGGTTTACCTGGGAGTGTCGGAGTTGTACATGGGGGGTGTCGGAGGCGTGACCTGGGAGTGTCAGAGGTACCTGGGAGTATCAGAGGTGCACGGAGAGCCAGAGGTGCACATGGGAATGTCAGGGCATACCAGGAGTGTGAAGTACCTGGGAGTCAAAGGTGTACCTGGGAGACGTGAGGATGTACCTGGGAATATCGGAGGTACCTGGGAATATCGAGGCAATACCAGGAGAGCCAGAGGTGTACCTGGGAGTCTCAGAGGTGAACCAGGGAGTCAGAGAGACCAGGACCGTCAGTGAAGCACCTGAGTCCTCAAAGGTGTACCTGGGAGCATCAGAGGTGTACCTGGGATTATCGGAGGGTACCTGAAGCTGAGAGGTACCTGGGAGTGTCCTGGAGGTACCTGGGAGTGTAAGAAGGTACCTGGGAATGTCGGAGATGTACCTGGAGTGTCGGAGAGCACCTGGGAGGCCAGAGGTGTACTTGGGAGTGTCAGAGGTGTACTCGGAGTGTCAGCGGTGGTACCTGGGAGTGTCTGAGGTGTACCTGGGAGCAGCTGAGAGGTGCCTGGGAGGCCAGGGAGGTGCACTTTGGAGTGTCAGAGGTGCACCTGGAGTGACTGAGGTGTACCTGGGAGTGCCTGAGGTACCTGGCAGCAGCCTGAGGTGTACCTGGCAGTGTCTGGAGGTGCACTGGCAGTGTCAAGCGGTACCTGGGAGTGCCAGGAGGTACCTGGGAGTGTTAGACGGTATCAGGAGTGACAGAGGAGACCTAGGAGTGTCAGAGGTGTGTACCTGGGAAGTGTGAGAAGTGTACCTTGGAGTGCTCAGGCAGGTACCTGGGAGGTCAGAGGTGTACCTGGGAGGCGTTTGGGGGTACCAGGGAGTATCAGTGAGTACCTGGGAGTGAGGAGGTACTTGGAGCAACAGAGGTACCTGGGAGGCCAAGAGGTGTATCTGGGAGGCTGACGGTATCTTGGAGTGTCAGAGGTGTACCAGAATGAGTGGAGTACCTGGAGTGTCAGAGAGGTACCTGGGAGCAAGTCAGAGGTGTACCAGGGAGTATCAGAGGTACTGGGCGAAATGGGAGGTAAAATCTGGGAGTGTCAGGTGGCCTGGAATATCTGGGTGTACCTGGGAGTGCTGCTGAGGTGTAACCTGGGAGTGTCTGAGGTGTACCTGGGAGGTCAGAGGTGAACCTGGGAGTGTCTGAGGTGTACCTGGGACTGTCAGGGCTGTACCAGGGAGGTGGAATACCTGGGAGTGTCAGAGGTGTAATGGAGTGTCAGAGGTGTACCTGGCAGTGCTCAGCGGTGTACCTGGAGTCAGAGGTGCCTAGGAGTGTCTGAGGTGGGTACTGGGAGTGTCTCAGGTGTACCTGGAGAGTCTTGAGGTACCTGGGAGTACTGAGGCACAGGAGCCACAGAGGGCCCTGGGAGTAGGAGGTACCTGGTGAGTGTGAGAGGCAACGAAGTGCCTGGAGGTGACCAGGAGCTGGGAGGTGTACTTGGGAGTGCCTGAGGTACTCGGAGTGCCTGAGGTACCTGGGAGAGCCAGGGAAACCAGGAGGAGAAGGGTACCTGGGAGGTCAGAGGTGTACCAGGAGTGCCTGAGGTACCTGGGAGGCCAGAGGTACCAGGGAAAAGTCAGAGTGTACCTGGGAGTGTCGAGAGGTGCACTCTTGTAGCATCGGGAGGCGACCTGGGAGGCTGGAGCACATGGGGGTGTCGGAGGCGACCTGGAGCCAGAGGTGTACCTGGGAGTATCAGAGGTGTACCTGGGAGAGCCAGAGGTCATGGGGAATGTCAGGGGTATACCAGGGAGTCAGTGAAGCACCTGGGAGTTTCAAAGGTGTACCTGGGAGACCGGAGATGTACCTGGGAATATCGGAGGTGTACCTGGGAACACGGAGGTACCAGGAGATCAGAGGTGGCAAAGGGAGTTCTCTGAGGAACCAGGGAGTGTCAGGAGGAGGCACAGAGGTCAGTGAAGTACCTGGAGTCTCAAAGGCACTGGGAGTATCAGAGGCCTGGGATTATCGAGGACTGGAGGTGTCAGAGGTACCTGGGAGCAAGCGGAGGTGTACCTGCAGGTCAGAGTATCTGGGAGTGCCGGGCGGCACCTGGGAGTCAGAAGTGTACCTGGAATGGTGCGGGCACGGGAGGCCAGAGGTACACATGGCAGAGGTACCTGGGAATGTCGGAGGTACTGGGAGGCCACAGGAGCACCTGGATTGCAGAGTGCACCTGGAAACAGAGGCCTGGGCGTGCCAGAGATGCCTGGGAGTGTCAGGAGGTATACCTGGGATGCTTGAAATGTACCTGGGAGGCCAGAAGGTAACAGGGAATGTCAGTGAGTACTTGGGAGTGGAGAGGTGTACCTGGAGGCAGAGGTGAACCTGAGTGTCAGAGGCACCTTGGAGTGTCAGGGAGGCACCTGGGTGTGTCGGAGGGTACCTGGGAGCGTGAGAAGTGTCCTGGAGAAACCTGGAGGTACTGGGAGCAAGCTGGGAGGTGACTGGGAAGTGTCCGTGTACCGGGAGCAGAGGCACAGGGAATGTGAGTTCCTGGGAGCACAAGGTTCCTGGGAGGACCAGAGGTGTACGGGAGTGTCAGAGGTGCACCTGGGAGGTCAGAGGCACCTGGGAGGCCAGAGGTGTACCTGGGAGAGTCAGGGTGTACCAGGGAGAGTCAGGTGAGAACCTGGGAGCAGCAGAGATGTACCCCAGAGTGTCGGAGGAGTACTGGGAGGGGAGGTGCACCTGGGAGTGTCAGAGGTACCTGGGAGTCAGAAGAGTACCTGGGATGTAAGAAGTGCACCTGGGAGTGTCGGAGGACCTGGGAGCAGAACGTACCAGAGTGTCAGAGGTGCACTTGGAGTGCCAGGAGGTGTACCTGGGAGTGTCAGAGGTACTCAGGTGCCTGGAAAAGGGAGCACAGAGGTGCATGCCTGGGAGCAGAGGTGCACTTGGGAGGGCAGAGGCACCTGGAGTGACTGAGGTGTACTGGGAGTGTCTGAGGCCTGGCAGTGTCGGAGTGACCGGCAGTGTCTGATGTATCTCGGCACAAGTGGTGTGCCTGGGAGGCATGGTGTAACTGGGAGGCAGACGTTTATCAGGAGTGACAGAGGAGCACCTAGGAGGCAGGAGATGTACCTGGGAGGTGAGAAGGTGTACCTGGAGTACCTGGGGAGTGTTAGGAGTGTACACTGTGAGTGTCGTGCACCTGGGAGGCTCAGAGGTGAACCTGGGAGGTCAGAGGTACCTGGGAGAGTCAGGAGGTACCTGGGAGTGTGGAAGAAGGCACCTGGGAGGTGAGAAGTGTACCTGGGAGAGCCGGAGGTGTACCTGGCAGTGTCGGAGGTGAACCTGGCAGCAGCCAAGTGCCTGGGAGGCCAGAGGCAAGGAAAGCCAGTGAGTACCTGGAAGTGTCAAAGGTGTACCTGGGAGTGTCAGGGGAGGCCTAAGTGCAGAGATGTACCTGGGAGGTCAGAGGTACCTGGGAGAGCCGAGGTGTGCCTGGGAGTGTCAGAGGTGTGCCTGGGAGGTAGGAGGGCACCAGGAGGCAAGAAGTGCACCTGGGAGCAAGTCGGAGGTGCACCTGGGAGGCTGAGGTGCACTGGGAGTGTCAGAGGTGTACCTGGGAGGCCAGAGGCACCTGGGAGCACCAGTGCACCCAGAGTGTCTGAGGTGCACCTGGGAGGCCAGGTACCAGGAGGTTGAGGAGCACCTGGGAGGCCAGAGGTGTACCAGGAGCAAGTCAGAGGTGTACCTGGGAGGTCAGGGGTGTACCAGGAGAGTTGGGGAGCCTGGGAGAGTAGATACCTGGAGCAAGCCAGAGGTGTACCTGAAAGAGGTGTACCTGGAGTGTTGGAGGCACTGGGAGCAAGTGAGTACCTGGGAGTGTAAGAAGGCAAGAAAGGGAGGCCGGAGATGTACTGGGAGGCCGAGAGTACCTGGGAGTGCTTGGAGGTACTTGAGTGTCAGAGGTACCTGGAGTGTCAGAGGTGTGCCTGGGAGGTCAGAGAGGTGCACTTGGAGAGTGTCGGAGGTGCACCTTGAGTGACTGAGGTGGTACCTGGCAGTGTTCGAGGTGTACCTGGCAGTGTCTGGAGGTGCACCAGGCAGTGTCTGAGGTGCTGCTGACAGTGTCAGCGTACCTGGGAGGCTGGGAGGTGTACCTGGGAGGCAGAGGTGTACCTGGGAGTGTCAGGAGGTACCTGGGAGTGTCAGAGGTACCATGGAGGTCAGAGGTGTACCTGGGAGTGCTGGGGAGGTGTACCTGGGAGCAAGCCAGAGGTGCCTGGGAGTGTCAGAGGGTACCTGGAGAGGTCAGGGGGTGTACCATGAGGTCAGGTGAGTACCTGGGAGTGTCAGAGATGCACCCGGGAGGCCAGGAGGCACGAGGAATGTCATTATGCACGTAGGAGGTCAGAAGTGTACCTGGGAGGCTGGGAGGGTAACGGGAGGCGGGAGGTGTACCTGGAGTGTCAGAGGTGTGCTCAGGAGTGTCAGAGGCAAACAGGAGTGTCGGAGGTGTACCTGTGAGTGCCTGGTTGTATCTCAGAATATCTGGGGTGTACCTGGGAGGTCTGAGGCACCTGGGAGTGTCAGAGGTGTACCTGGGAGTGTCAGAGGTGCACTTGGGAGGCTAGGGTTGCACCAGGAGTGTCAGTGAGCACCTGGGAGTGTTCAGAGGTACCTTGGAGTGTCGGAGGTGCACATGGGAGTGTCAGAGGTACCTGGCAGTGTCAGAGGTGTACCTGGGAGGTCAGAAGTTTACCTGGAGTGCTCGAGGACCTGGGAGTGCTCAGAGGTGAGCGTAAGAAGTGTACCTGGGAGTGTCAGAGGTGTACCTGGGAGGTCGGAGGTGTACCTTGGAGTGTCAGAGGTGTAATGGGAGGTCAGAGGTACTTGGGAGTGTCAATGTGTACCTGGGAGGTTCGGAGGTGCCTGGGAGTGTCAGGAGGTGGCCTGGGAGTGTCGGAGGCCTGGGAGTGTGAGAAGGTACCTGGGAGTGTCGGAGGTACCTGGCAGTGCCGGGAGGTGTACCTGGCAGTGCCGCGGTGGCCTGGGAGTCAGAACATAGGAATGTCAGTGAGTACCTGGGAGGTCAAATGTGTACCTGGGAGGCCAGCAGTACCTGAAGTGTCAGAGATGTACCTGGGAGCACAGAGGTGTACCTGGGAGTGTCAGAGGTGCACCTGGGAGCAGTCAGAGGTCACCTGGGAGTGTTGAGGTGCACGAGGAGTAAGAAGGCACCTGGAGTGTCGTTGGAATACCTGGGAGGTCGGAGGTAACCTGGAGTGTCAGAGGCACTGAGTGTCAGGAGGTACCTGGGAGTGTCAGAGGCATACCTGGGAGTGCTTGAGGTGTACCTGGGAGGTCAGAGGTACCTGGGAGCAAGCTTGAGGTGCACCTGGGAGGACAGGTCGAACCAGGGAGTGCCTGAGGTACCTGGGAGTGTCAGAGGTGTACCAGGGAGAGTCAGAGGTGTACCTGGGAGTGTTGGGGGCATACCAGGAGTTCAGTGAAGTACCTGGGAGTCTCAAAGGTGTACCTGGGAGTATCGGGAAGTGTACCATGAATATCGGGAGGTTACCTGGGAATATCGGACCTGGTACCAGGGAAGTGTCAGAGGTGTACCCAGAGTCTCAAGTGAAACCAGGAGCATCAGAGGAGCACCTGAGGCCAGAGGTGTACCAAGGAGCTGCAGGAAGTACCTGGGAGTCTCAAAGGTGTACCTGGGATATCAGAGGTACCTGGGGAATATCAGTACCTGGGAACACGGAGGTGCACGGGAGGCTGGAGGTGTACCTGGGAGGTCAGAGGTACCAGAGAGTGTCAGTGAAGCACCTGGGAGTCTCAAAGGTACCTGGGAGCATCAGAGGTACCGGAATATCAGGTGTACTCAGAATACTGGGAGGTGCACCTGGGAGTGTCAGAGGTGTACTTGGGAGCTCAGAGGTACCTGGGAGTGTCAGTCAGACCTGGAAGTGTCAGAGGTGTACCTGGGAGGCCAGAGGTGTACCTGGGAGTGTCGGAGCTGTACCCTGGGAGTGTAAGAAGTGTACCTGGGAGGTCAGGAGGTACCTGGGAGGTCGGAGGTGCACCTTGAGTGTCAGAGGTACTTGGGAGTGTCAGAGGTGTACCTGGGAGTGTCAGCTCAGTACCTGGGAGCCTGAGGTGCCTGGGAGTGCCAGAGGTGTACCTGGCAGTGTCGCAGGTGTACCTGGGAGGTGAGTAGTACCAGCGAGTGTCGGAGGTGTACCTGGCAGTGTCGGAGGTGTACCTGGCAGCAACTGCGGTGTACCTGGGAGGTCAGAGGTGCACAAGGAATGTCAGTGGAGTACCTGGGAGTGTTTATGGTACCTGGGAGTGTAAGAAGGTACCTGGGAGTGTCAGAAGTGCACCTGGGAGTGTTGTGGTGCACCTGGGAGGTCAGAGGTACTTGGGAGTGCCAGAGGTGCACCTGGGAGAGTCAGCTGCACCTGGGAGTGTCTGAGGTGTGCCTGGGAGGTCAGGGGTGTACCTGGGAGAGTACCTGGGAGTGTGAAGGTACCTGGGAGTGTCGGAGGTGCCTGGCAGTGCTGGGAGGTGCACCTGGCAGTGTCAAGGTGTGCCTGGGAGTGTCAGAGGTGTACAAGGAATGTCAGGGAGTACCTGGGAGGTCAAAGGTGTACCTGGGAGGTCAGGTGAGTACCTGGGAGTGTCAGAGATGTACCTGGGAGGTCAGAGGTGTACCTGGGAGAGTCAGAGGTGTAACTGGGAGTGTCAGAGGTGTGCCTGAGTGTAGGAGGTGTACCTAGGGAGTGTAAGAAGTGCACCTCAGCAAGCGGAGGTGTACCTGGGAGCGTCGGAGGTACCTGGGAGGTCAGAGGTACTGGGAGTGCTGAGGAGGTACCTGGGAGTGTCAAGCGGTATACCTGGGAGTGTCTGAGGTGTACCTGGAGGTCAGGGTTGTACCAGGAGGTCAGTGGAGTACCGGGAGTGTCAGAGGTGTACCAGGAGTTCGGGAGGTGTACCTGGAAAGCCAGGGGTGTACCAGGGAGGTCAGTGAGTACCTGGAGGAGTAGATATGGCCTGGTGTCAGAGGTGTACCGAGTGTTAGAGGTGTACCTGGGTGTGTAGGAGGCACCTGGGAGTGTCGGAGGTATACCTGGGAGTGTAAGAAGTGCATGAGGAGTGGAGATGTATTGGGAGTGTCGGAGGAGCACTTGGAGGTCAGAGGTGTACTTGGGAGTGTCAGAGGTGTACCTGGGAGTGTCAACAAACCTGGAGAGTCTGGTGCCTGGGAGGTCAGAGGTGTACCTGGCAGTGTCGGGAGGTGTACCTGGGAGCAGAGAAGTGCACCTGCGAGTGTCGGATGCACCCCAGTGTCGGAGGTGTACCTGGAGCAAGAAGGTACCTGGGAGCAAGCTGAGGTACCTGGGAGTGTCGTAGGTGTACCTGGAGGTGTCAGAGGTGTTTTGGGAGTGTCAGGTACCGGGAGAGCAGGCTGCACCTGGGAGCGCTGAGGTGTGCTCAGAGTTTCAGGAACCTGGGAGGAGGACCTGGGAGTGATAAGGTACCTGGGAGGCCGGAGGTGTACCTGCAGTGTCGGAGGTGTACCTGGCAGTGTCAGGCGTGTGCCAGAGGTGCAGGTGAATGTCAGTGAGTACCTGGGAGTCAAGGTGTACCTGGGATGCCGTGAGTACCTGGGAGTGTCAGAGATGTACCTGGGAGTGTCAGAGGTACCTGGGAGGTCAGAGGTGCACTGGGAGTGTTGGGAGGTGTGCCTGGGAGGTAGAGGCACCAGAGCTAAGAAGTGACCTGGGAGGTCGGAGGTGTACCTGGGAGTGTCAGAGGTGTACTGGGAGTGTCAGAGGTGTACCTGGATGTTGGGCGGTATACCTGGGAGTGTCTGAGGTGTACCTGGGAGGTCAGGTTGTACCAGGAGGCAGTGGAGTACCTGGGAGGTCGGAGGTGTACCAGGAGGTCAGAGGTGTACCTGGGAGTGTCAGGTGTACCAGGAGTGTTGGAGCACCTGGGAGTATAGACATACCTGGGAGGTCAGAGGTGTACCTGGGAGTAGAGGCACTTGGTGTGTCAGAGGCGTACCTGGGAGCTGGAGGTGTACCTGAGTGTAAGAAGTACATGGGAGGTCGGAGATGTACTTGGGAGTGTCGGAGGAGTACCTGGGAGTGTCAGAGGTGTACTTGGGAGGTCAGAGGTGTACCTGGGAGTGTCAAGTGGTGTACCTGGGAGTGTCTGAGGTGTACCTGAGAGTGTCAGAGGTGTGCCTGGGAGTGCCAGAGGTGCACTTGAGAGTGTCAGAGGTGCACCTTGGAGTGACTGAGGTACCTGGGAGTGTCTGAGGTGTACCTGGCAGTGTCTGAGGTGTACCTGGCAGTGTCTGAGGTGTACCTGACAGTGTCATGGTGTACCTGGGAGTGTCAGAGGTGTACCTGGGAGTGTCAGAGGTGTACCTGGGAGGTCAGAGGTGTACCTGGGAGTGTCAGAGGTGTACCATGGAGTGTCAGAGGTGTACCTGGGAGGCCGAGGTGTACCTGGGAGTGTCAGAGGTGTACCTGGGAGTGTCAGAGGTGTACCTGGAGGTGTCAGGGGTGTACCATGGAGTGTCAGTGGAGTACCTGGGAGTGTCAGAGATGTACCTGGGAGTGTCAGAGGTGTACGAGGGAATGTCATTGGCGTACCTAGGAGTGTCAGAAGTGTACCTGGGAGTGCAGAGGTGTACCTGGGAGGTCAGAGGTACCTGGGAGTGTCAGGAGGTGTACCTGGGAGTGTCGGAGGTGTACCTGTGAGTGTCTGTTGTATCTGGGAATATCTGGGGTGTACCTGGAGTGTCCTGAGGTGTACCTGGGAGTGTCAGAGGTGTACCTGGGAGTGTCAGAGGTGTACCTGGGAGTGTCAGGTTGTACCAGGGAGGTCAGTGGAGTACCTGGGAGTGTCAGAGGTGTACCTGGAGTGTCGGAGGTACATGGAGTGTCAGAGGTGTACCTGGCAGTGTCAGGTACCTGGGAGTGTCAGAAGTTCACCTGGGAGTGTCAGGAGGTACCTGGGAGGCAGAGGTGAGCGTAAGAAGTGTACCTGGGAGGTCAGAGGTGTACCTGGGAGGTCGGAGGTACCCAGAGTGTCAGAGGTGTACTTGGGAGTGTCAGAGGTGTACTTGGGAGTGTCAGCTGGTACCTGGGAGTGTCTGAGGTGTGCTGGGAGGTCAGAGGTGTACCTGGGAGTGTCGGAGGTGGTACCTGGGAGTGTGGAGAAGGGTACCTGGGAGGTCGGAGGTACCTGGCAGTGTCGGAGGTACCTGGCAGTGTCAGCTGGTGCACCTGGGAGTGTCAGAGGTGCACAAGGGAATGTCAGTGAGACCTGGAGTGTCAAATGTACCTGGGAGTGCTAGTGCAGCACCTGGAGTGTCAGAGATGTACCTGGGAGGTCAGAGGTGTACCTGGGAGGTCAGGAGGTACCTGAGAGTCAGAGGTACCTGGGAGAGTTGGAGGTGCACGAGGAGTAAGAAGTGTACCTGGGAGTGTCGGAGGTGCACCTGGGAGTGTCGGAGGTGTACCTGGGAGTGTCAGAGGTGTACCTGGGAGGTCAGAGGTGTACCTGGGAGTGTCAGAGGCATACCTGGGAGTGTCTGGTACCTGGGAGTGTCAGGTACCTGGGAGTGTCTGAGGTGTACCTGGGACAGGTGGGTCGAACCAGGAGTGTCTGAGGTACCTGGGAGTCAGAGGCACCAGGGAGGTCAGAGGTGTACCTGGGAGTGTCAGGCATACCAGGAGAGCGTCAGTGAAGCACCTGGGAGTTCTGTGTACCTGGGAGACGAAGTACCTGCGAATATCGGAGGGTTACCTGGGAATATCGGACTTGGTACCAGGAAGTGTCAGAGGTGTACCTTAGAGTCTCAAAAAGTGAACCAGGGAGGTCAGGAGAGCAACTGGGAGTGTCAGAGGTGTACCAAGGAGTGTCAGGTGAAGTACCTGGGAGTCTCAAAGGTGTACCTGGGAGTATCAGGAGGTACCTGGGAATGGAGGTGTACCTGGGAATATCGGAGGGTACCTGGGAGTGCCGAGGTGTACCTGGGAGGCCAGAGGTGTACCAGAGAGTGTCAGTGAAGTACCTGGGAGTGTCAGAGGTACCTGAGAAGTCAGAGGTGTACCTGGGAGGTTGAAGGTACCTGGAAGGTTGGGAGGTGGCCTGGGAGGCCAGAGGTGTACCTGGCAAGTCGGAGCTGTACCTGGGAGCGGGAAGTGTACCTGGGAGGTCAGAGGTGTACCTGGGAGTGTCGGAGGTGTACCTGAGTGTCAGGAGGTGTACCTGGGAGGTCTGGAGGTGTACCTGGGAATATCGGAGGTGTACCTGGGAATATCGGAGGTACCTGGGAGTGTCAGAGGTGTACTTGGGAGTGTCAGAGGTACTGGGAGGCTGGGGCTGTGGGCACCTGGAAGTGTCAGAGGTGTACCTGGGAGTGTCAGGAGGTACCTGGATGTCGGAGCTGTACCTGGGAGGTAAGAAGATCCTGGGAGGTCAGAGGTGTACCTGGGAGAGCCGGAGGTGTACCTGGGAGTGTCAGAGGTGCACTTGGAGTGTCAGAGGTACCTGAGTGCTGCCTGGTACCTGGGAGTGTCTGAGGTGCCTGGGAGTGTCAGAGGTGTACCTGGCAGTGCCTGAGATGTACCTGGGAGGTGGAGAAGCGTGCTGAGTGTCGGAGGTGTACCTGGCAGTGTCGGAGAGGTACCTGGCAGTGTCATGGTGTACCTGGGAGGTCAGAGGTACAAGGAATGTCAGTGAGTACCTGGGAGTGTCGGCGGTGTACCTGGGAGTGTAAGAAGGTACCTGGGAGTGTCAGAAGGCACCTGGGAGGTTAGAAGGCACCTGGGAGTGTCAGAGGTACTTGGGAGTGTCAGAGGTGTACCTGGGAGAGTCAGCTGCACTGGGAGTGTCTGAGGTGCCTGAGGAAGTCAGGCACCTGAGAAGTCGGAGGCACCTGGGAGTGTGAGGTGCACCTGGGAGTGTCGGAGGTGCACCTGGCAGCATGAGGTGTACCTGGCAGTGTCAGTGTACCTGGGAGGTCAGAGGCACAAGGAATGTCAGGGAGCACCTGGGAGTGTCAGAGGTGTACCTGGGAGGCTGGAGTACCTGGGATGTCAGAGATGTACCTGGGAGTCTCAGAGGCCTGGGAGGTTGGGAGGTGTAACTGAGCAAGTCAGAGGTGTGCCTGGGAGTGTAGGAGGTGTACCAGAGTGTAAGAAGGTACCTGTTGTGGTTCGGAGGTGTACCTGGGAGACGGGAGGTACCTGGGAGTGCTGGGAGGCACCGGGAGTCAGAGGTACCTGGGAGGTCGAGGCATACCTGGGAGGTCTGAGGTACCTGGGAGGTCAGGCTACCAGGAGGTCAGGAGTACCTGGGAGCTGCAGAGGTGTACCAGGAGGCCAGAGGTAACGGGAGTGTCAGGTGTACCAGGAGTCAGAGCCTGGAGGTCAAGATATACCTGGGAGTGCTGGGAGGTACCTGGGAGGTTAGAGGTACCTGGTGTCAGAGGCGCACTCTGGGAGTGTCGGAGGATACCTGGGAGCAGAAGAAGTGTACATGGGAGTGTCGGAGATGTACTTGGGAGTGTCGGAGGAGTACCTGGAGTGTCAGGAGGCACTGGGAGTGTCAGAGGTACCTGGGAGGTTGGGCCGTACCTGGGAGTGTCTGAGGTGCCTGGGAGTGTCAGAGGTGTACCTGGGAGTGTCGGAGGTGTACCTGGGAGAGGTGAGAAGTGTACCTGGGAGTGTCGGAGGTACCTGGGAGTGTCGGAGGTGTACCTGGGAGTGTCAGAAGGCACCTGGGAGGTCAGAGGCCTGGAGTGTCGAGGTGCACCCAGAGCAGAGGTGTTTGGGCGTCAGAGGTGCACCTGGGAGAGTCTGGGCACCTGGGAGTGTCTGAGGTGCCTGGGAGTGTCAGGTACCTGGGAGTGTCGGAGGTACCTGGGAGTGTGATGGCACTGGGAGTGTCGGAGGTGCACCTGGCAGTGTCGGAGGTACCTGGCAGTGTCAGCGGTGTACCTGGGAGGTCAGAACAAGGAATGTCAGTGGAGCACGGGAGTCTGAAGGTACCTGGGAGTGCCAGGGAGTACCTGGGAGGTCAGAGATGTACCTGGGAGTGTGAGAGGTACCTGGGTGAGGCACCTGGGAGGTCGACAAGCCTGGGAGTAGGAGGTACCTAGGAGTAAGAAGTGAAACGAGGTCGGAGGTACCTGGGAGGCCAGAGGTGGGAGTGTCAGAGGTGTACCTGGGAGGCTGGGGTATACCTGGGAGTGTCTGATGTACCTGGGAGGTTGGGTTACCAGGAGGTCAGGAGTACTTGGAGGTCAGAGGTACCAGGAGTGAGGTACCGGGAGGTCAGGTGTACCCAGGAGGTCAGTGGAGACCTGGGAGTGTTATAGACATACCTGGGAGGTCAGAGGTGTACCTGGGAGGTCAGAGGTGTACTTGGAGTGTCAGAGGCGCACCTGGGAGTGTCGGAGGTGTACCTGGGAGGTAAGAAGGCACATGGAATGTCGGGAGATGTACTTGGAGGAGCACCTGGGAGGTCAGAGGTGCACTTGGGAGGTCAGAGGTGTACCTGGGAGTGTCAGCGGTGCACCTGGAGTGTCTGAGGCCCAGAGCAGTTAGAGGTGTCTGGGAGTGTCAGAGGTACTGAGAGGTCTGGAGGACTGAGGTACCTGGGAGTGTCTGAGGTGTACCTGGCAGTGCTCCGAGGTGTACCTGCAGTGTTCAGGTGGTACCTGACAGTGTCAGAGGCTACCTGGGAGGTCAGAGGTGGGAGGTCAGAGGTACCTGGGAGTGTCAGAGGTGTACCTGGGAGTGTCAGAGGTGTACCATGGTGTCAGAGGTGTACCTGGGAGGCCAGAGGGTACCTGGGAGGCAGAGGTGTACCTGGGAGGTCAGAGGTGTACCTGGAGGTGTGGGGTGTACCAGAGGTCAGGTGGAGTACCTGGGAGGTCAGAGATGTACCTGGGAGGTCAGAGGTGTACGAGGAATGTCATTGGCGTAACCTAGGAGGTAGAAGTGTACCTGGGAGGTCAGAGGTGTACCTGGGAGGTCAGAGGTGTACCTGGGAGTGAGAGGTGTACCAGGGAGTGTCAGAGGTGTACCTGGGAGTTCGGAGGTACCCGGGAGTGTCTGAGGCCTGGGAATATCTGGGGTGTACCTGGGAGTGTCTGAGGTGTACCTGGGAGGTCAGAGGTGTACCTGGGAGTGTTCGGAGGTGTACCTGGGTGTCAGGGGTTGTACCAGGAGTGCAAGGTAGGAGTACCTGGGAGTGTCAGAGGTGTACCTTGGAGGTCGGAGGTGCATGAGTGTCAGAGGTACCTGGTGTCAGCGTGTACCTGGGAGTGTCAGAAGTTTACCTGGGAGTGTCAGAGGTACCTGGGAGGTCAGAGGTGAGCGTAAGAAGTACCTGGGAGTGTCAGAGGTACCTGGGAGGTCGGAGGTACCTTGGAGTGTCAGAGGTGTACTTGGGAGTGTCAGAGGTGTACTTGGGAGTGTCAGCTGTGTACCTGGGAGTGTCTGAGGTGTGCCTGGGAGGCTCAGAGGTACCTGGGAGTGTCGGAGGTACCTGGGAGTGTGAGAAGGTACCTGGGAGTGTCGGAGGTGTACTGCAGTGTCGGAGGTGTACCTGGCAGGTCAGCTACCTGGGAGTGTCAGAGGTGCACAAGGGAATGTCAGTGGAGTACCTGGGAGTGTCAAAGGTGTACCTGGGAGTGTCAGTGCAGTACCTGGGAGTGTCAGAGATGTACCTGGGAGGTCAGAGGTACCTGGGAGTGTCAGAGGTACCTGGGAGTGTCAGAGGTGTACCTGGGAGTGTTGGAGGTGCAAGCCAGGAGGTAAGAAGTGTACCTGGGAGTGTCGGAGGTGTACCTGGGAGTGTCGGAGGTACCTGGGAGTGTCAGAGGTGTACTCGGGAGTGTCAGAGGTGTACCTGGAGTGTCAGAGGTATACCTGGGAGTGTCTGAGGTGTACCTGGGAGTGTCAGAGGTACCTGGGAGTGTTTGAGGTACCTGGAGTGACAGGGTCGAACCAGGAGGTCTGAGGTGTACCTGGGAGTGTCAGAGGTACCAGGGAGGTCAGAGGTGTACCTGGGAGTGTCAGGGGCATACCAGGGAGTGTCAGTGAAGTACCTGGGGTCTCAAAGGTGTACCTGGGAGACGGAGGTGTACCCAGTGAATATCGGAGGGTTACCTGGGAATGGACTTGTACCAGGAAGTGTCAGAGGTGTACCTTAGAGTCTCAAAAGTGAACCAGGGAGTGTCAGAGGAGGTCTGGGAGGTCAGAGGTGTACCAAGGAGTGTCAGTGAAGTACCTGGGAGTCTCAAAGGTGTACCTGGGAGTATCAGAGGTGTACCTGGGAATATCGGAGGTGTACCTGGGAATATCGGAGTACCTGGGAGTGTCAGAGGTACCTGGGAGTGTCAGAGGTGTACCAGAGAGTGTCAGTGAAGTACCTGGGAGTTCCAAAGGTGTACCTGGGAGTATCAGAGGTGTACCTGGGAATATCGGAGGTGTACCTGGGAATACGGGAGGTGTACCTGGGAGTGTCAGAGGTGTACTTGGGAGTGTCAGAGGTACCTGGGAGTGTCAGCTGTGTACCTGGAAGTGTCAGAGGTACCTGGGAGTGTCAGAGGTGTACCTGGGAGTGTCGGAGCTGTACCTGGGAGTGTAAGAAGCTACCTGGGAGTGTCAGAGGTGTACCTGGGAGAGCTGGAGGCACTGAGTGTCAGAGGTACTTGGGAGTGTCAGAGGTGTACCTGGGAGTGTCAGCTGTGTACCTGGGAGTGTCTGAGGTGTGCCTGGGAGTGTCAGAGGTGTACCTGGCAGTGTCGGAGGTACCTGGGAGTGTGAGAAGTGTACCTGCGAGTGTGGAGGTGTACCTGGCATGTCGGAGGTGTACCTGGCAGTGTCACAGGTGTACCTGGGAGTGTCAGAGGTGTACAAGGGAATGCTGGGGTGAGTACCTGGGAGTGTCGGCGGTGTACCTGGGAGTGTGAGAAGGTACCTGGGAGTGTCAGGAGGTGTACCTGGAGGTTGTAGGTGTACCGGAGTGCTGAGGCATGGGAGGCTGAGGTGTACCTGGGAGAGTCAGCTGTACCTGGGAGTGTCTGAGGTGTGCCTGGGAGTGTCAGGGGTGTACCTGGGAGTGTCGGAGGTGTACCTGGGAGTGTGTGAAGGTACCTGGAGTGTCGGAGGCCCTGGCAGTGTTGGAGGTGTACCTGGCAGTGTCAAGGTGTGCCTGGGAGGTCAGAGGTGCACAAGGGAATGTCAGTGGAGCCTGGGAGTGTCAAAGGTGTACCAGGGAGTGTCAGATGTGTACCTGGGAGTGTCTGAGGTGTACCTGGGAGTGTCTGAGGTGTACCTGGGAGTGTCAGGGGAGAACCAGGGAGTGAAAGAGGTGTACATGGGAGTGTCAGAGGTGTACCAGGGAGTGTCAGAGGTGTACCTGGAAGTGTCAGCGGTGTACCTGGGAGTGTCAGGGGTGTACCAGGGATTGTCAGTGGAGTACATGGGAGTGTCAGAGGTGCACCAGGGAGTGTCGGAGGTGTCCATGGAGTGTCAGAGGTGTACCTGGAGTGTCGGAGGTGAACTGGGGAGGCCAGAGGTGTACCTGGGAGTATCAGAGGTGTACCTGGGAGAGTCAGATGTGTACCTGGGAATGTCAGGGGTATACCAGTGAGTGTCAGTGAAGTACCTGGGAGTCTCAAAGGTGTACCTCGGAGTATCAGAGGTGTACTTGGGAATATCGGAGGTGTACCAGGGAGTGTCAGAGGTGTACTTGGGAGTCTCAGAGGTGAACCAGGGAGTGTCAGAGGAGTACTTGGGAGTGTCAGAGGTGCACCAGGGAGTGTCAGTGAAGTACCTGGGAGTCTCAAATGTGTACCTGGGAGTATCAGAGGAGTACCTGGGAATATCGGAGGTGTACATGGGAATATCGGAGGTAGACCTGGGAGTGTCAGAGGTGTATCTGGGAGTGTCGGACGTGTACCTGGGAGTATCAGAAGTGTACCAGGGAATGTCAGTGGAGTACTTGGGAGTGTCAGAGGTGTACCTTGGAGTGTCAGAGGTGTACTCTGAGTATCAGCGGTGTACCTGGGAGTTTGAGGTGTGCCTGAGGTCAGAGGTGTACCTGGGAGTGTCTAGGTGCCTGGGAGGTTAGAGGTACCTGGGAGTGTCGGAGGTGTACCTGGGAGTGTGAGAAGTGAATCTCGGAGTGTCGGAGGTGTACCTGGCAGTGTCGGAGGTGTACCTGGCAGTGTCAGCAGTGTACCTGGGAGTGTCAGAGGTGTACAAGGAAATGTCATTGGAGTTCCTGGGAGTGTCAAAGGTGTACCTGGGTGTGTCAGTGGAGTACCTGGGAGTGTCAGAGATGTACATGGAAGTGTCAGAGGTGTACCTGGGATTGTCTGAGGTGTACCTGTGAGTGTCAGAGATGTACCTGGGAGTGTAGGAGGTGTACCTAGGAGTGTAAGAAGTGTACCTGGGAGTGTCGGAGGTGTACCTGGGAGTGTCGCAGGTGTACCTGGGAGTGCCAGAGGTGTACTCGGGAGTGTCAGAGGTGTACCTGGGAGGCCAGCGGTATACCTGGGAGTGTCTGAGGTGTACCTGGGAGGCCAGGAGGTACCTGGGAGTGTCTGAGTTGTACCTGGGAGTGTCAGGGGAGAACCAGGGAGTGTCAGAGGTGTACCTGGGAGTGTCAGGGGTATACCAGGGAGTGTCAGTGAAGTACCTGGGAGTCTCAAAGGTGTACCTGGGAGTATCGGAGGTGTACCTGGGAATATCGGAGGGTTACTTGGGAATACCGGAGGTGTACCAGGGAGTGTCAGAGGTGTACCTTGGAGTCTCAGAAGTGAACCATGGAGTGTCAGAGGAGTACCTGGGAGGTCGGAGGAGCACCTGGGAGGTTGGGGCGGTACCTGGGAGTGTCTGGAGGTGTACCTGAGAGTGTCAGAGGTGTGCCTGGGAGTGTCAGAGGCACTGAGAGTGCTCAGAGGCACCTTGGAGTGACTGAGGTGTACCTGGGAGTGTCTGAGGTACCTGGCAGTGTCTGAGGTGTACTGGCAGTGTTCGAGGTGTACCTGACAGTGTCAGCGGTGTACCTGGGAGGTCAGAGGTACCTGGGAGTGTCAGAGGTGTACCTGGGAGGTCAGAGGTGTACCTGGGAGAGTCAGGAGGTACCCATGGAGTGTCAGAGGTGTACCTGGGAGGTCAGGAGGTGTACCTGGGAGTGTCAGAGGTGCACTGGGAGTGTCAGGAGGTACCTGGAGGTGTCAGGGTGTACCATGGAGTGTCAGTGGAGCACCTGGGAGTGTCAGAGATGTACCTGGGAGTGTCAGAGGTACATGAGGGAATGTCATTGGCGTACCTAGGAGTGTCAGAAGTGTACCTGGGAGGTCAGAGGTGTACCTGGGAGTGTCAGAGGTGTACCTGGGAGGTGAGAGAGGTGTACCAGGGAGTGTCAGAGGCACTGGGAGTGTCGGAGGTGTACCCAGGAGTGTCTGGGTTGTATCTGGGAATATCTGGGGTGTACCTGGGAGTGTCTGAGGTGTACCTGGGAGGCTCAGAGGTGTACCTGGGAGTGTCAGAGGTGTACCTGGGAGGTCAGAGTTGTACCAGGGAGGTCAGTGGAGGCCTGGGAGTGGTCAGAGGTGTACCTTGAGTGCGGAGGTGTACTGAGGAGTGTCAGAGGTGTACCTGGCAGTGTCAGGGTGTACCTGGGAGAGTGTCAGAAGTTTACCTGGGAGCAGGAGGTGTACCTGGAGCGTCAGAGGTGATGGAAGAAGTGTACCTGGGAGTGTCAGAGGTGTACCTGGGAGTGTCGGAGGTGTACCTTGGAGTGTCAGAGGTGTACTGGGAGTGTCAGAGGTGTACCTGGGAGTGCCCAGGCACCTGGGAGTGTCTGAGGTGTGCCTGGGAGTGTCAGAGGTACCTGGGAGGTCGGAGGTGTACCTGGGAGTGTGAGAAGTGTACCTGGGAGGCCGGAGGTGTACCTGCAGTGTCGGAGGTGTACCTGGCAGTGTCAGCGGTGTACCTGGGAGTGTCAGAGGTGTGCCAAGGGAATGTCAGTGGAGTACCTGGGAGTGTCAAAGGTGTACCTGGGAGTGTCAGGCAGTACCTGGGAGTGTCAGAGGTGTACCTGGGAGGTCAGAGGTGTACCTGGGAGTGTCGGAGGTGTACCTAGGAGTGTGTAGACCTGGGAGTGTCGGAGGTGTACCCGGAGAGTCGGAGGTGTACCTGGGAGTGTCAGGAGGTGTACCTGGGAGGTCAGAGGCACCTGGGAGTGTCAAGCGTGTACCTGGGAGTGTCGGAGGTGTACCTGGGAGTGTCAGAGGTGTACCTGGGAGTGTCAGAGGTGCACCCTGAGTGTCAGAGGTGCACCTGGGAGTGACTGAGGTGTACCTGGGAGTGTCAGAGGTGTACCTGGGAGTGTCTGAGGTGTACCTGGGAGTGTCTGAGGTGTACCTGGGAGTGTCAGAGGTACCTGGGAGTGTCAGAGGTGTACCTGGGAGCAGCGGAGGTGTACCTGGGAGGTAAGAAGTGTACCTGGGAGGTCAGAGGTGTACCTGGGAGTGTCAGAAGGTACCTGGGAGTGTCTGGGTGCACCCGGAGTGTCAGAGGTGCACCTGGGAGTGTCAGAGGTGTACCTGGGAGTGCTGGAGGTGTACCTGGGAGTGCCAGAGGTGTACCTGGGAGTGCCGAGGTGCACCTGGGAGTGTCAGAAGGTACCTGGGAGGTCAGAGGTGTACCTGGGAGGTCGAGGGTGCACCTGGGAGTGTCAGAGGCACTGGGAGTGTCAGAGGTGTACCTGGGAGGTCAGCTGTGTACCTGGGAGTGTCTGGAGGTGTACCTGGGAGTGTCAGGTGTACCTGGGAGGACTGAGGTGTACCTGGGAGGTCAGAGGTGTACCTGGGAGACTGGAGGTGTACACTGGGAGAGTCGAGGACCTGAGAGTGTCATGGTACCTGGGAGTGTCAGAGGTACCTGGGAGTGTCAGAGGTGTACCTGGGAGTGTCAGAGGTACCTGGGAGGTTGGGAGGGGTACCTGAGGTCAGGGGTGTACCAGGGAGTGCCAGGAGTACCTGGGAGTGCCAGATGTACCTGGAGGCAGAGGTGTACGAGGAATGTCAAGGTACCTAGGAGTGTCAGAAGTGTACCTGGGAGTGTCAGAGGTGTACCTGGAGGTCAGGAGGTGTACCTGGAGGCCAGAGGTACCAGGGAGTGTCAGAGGTGTACCTGGGAGTGTCGGAGGTGTACCTGGGAGTGTCTGGGGTGTACCTGGGAAGTATCTGGGTGTACCTGGGAGTCTGAGGTACCTGGGAGGCCAGAGGTGTACCTGGGAGTGTCAGAGGTGACCTGGGAGTGTCAGTGTACCTGGAGTGACTGGAGGTACCTGGGAGTGTCTGAGGTGTACCTGGGAGTGTCTGGAGGTGTACCTGGCAGGCCTGGAGGTGTACCTGGGAGTGTCAGCGGTGTACCTGGGAGGTCAGAGGTGGGAGGCAGAGGTGTACCTGGGAGTGTCAGGAGGTACCTGGGAGTGTCAGAGGTACCATGGAGTGTCAGAGGTACCTGGGAGGTCAGAGGTGTACCTGGGAGGTCAGAGGTGTACCTGGGAGGTCAGAGGTGTACCTGGAGGTGTTGGGGTGTACCAGAGGCTGGGGTGAGTACCTGGGAGTGTCAGAGGTGTACCTGGGAGGTGAGGTGTACCAGGGAATGTCAGTGGCGTACCCTGGGAGGTCAGAGGTGTACCTGGGAGTGTCAGAGGTGTACCGGGAGGTCAGAGGTGCACCTGGGAGTGTGAGAGGCACCAGGAGTCAGGTACCTGGAGTGTCAGAGGTGACCTGGGAGTGTCAGGGGTGTACCAGGAGTGTCAGTGGTACCTGGGAGTGTTAGAGGTGTACCTGGGAGTGTCAGAGGTGTACCTGGGAGGCCAGAGGTACCTGGAGTGTCAGAGGTACCAGGGAGTGTCAGAGGTGTACTGGGAGTGTCTGAGTGTACCTGGGAGTGTCTGGGTGTATCTGGGAATATCTGGGGTGTACCTGGGAGTGTCTGAGGTGTACCTGGGAGTGTCAGAGGTGAACCTGGGAGTGTCAGAGGTACCTGGGAGTCAGAGGTGTACCTGGGAAGGGAGGTGTACCTGGGAGTGTCAGAGGTGTACCTGGGAGTGTCTGAGGTGTACCTGGGAGTGTCAGGGGGAAACCAGGGAGGAGAGAGGTGTACCTGGGAGGTCAGAGGTGTACCAGGGAGTGTCTGAGGTGTACCTGGGAGGTCAGAGGTGTACCAGGAGGTGTCAGAGGTGTACCTGGGAGTGTCAGAGGTGTACCTGGGAGTGTAAGAGGTGTACCTGGGAGTGTCAGAGGTGTACCTGGAGGTGTCAGGGGTGTACCATGAGTGTCAGTGAGTACCTGGAGTGTCAGAGATGTACCTGGGAGTGTCAGAGGTGCATGAGGAATGTCATTGGCGTACCTAGGAGTGTCAGAAGTGTACCTGGGAGTGTCAGAGGTGTACCTGGGAGTGTCAGAGGTGTACCTGGGAGTGTCAGAGGTGTACCAGGAGTGTCAGAGGTGTACCTGGGAGTGTCGGAGGTACCTGTGAGTGTCTGGGTGTATCTGGGAATATCTGGGGTGTACCTGGTAGTGTTCGAGGTGGCACTGGGAGTGTCAGGAGGTACCTGGGAGGTTGAGAGGTGTACCTGGAGTGTCAGGGTTGTACTCAGGGAGTGTCAGTGGAGTGCCTGGGAGTGTCAGAGGTGCACCTTGAGTGTCGGAGGTGTGACATGGAGTGTCAGGAGGTGCACCTGCAGTGTCAGCGGTGTGACCTGGAGTGTCAGGTTTACCTGGAGTGTCAGGAGGTGTACCTGGGAGTGTCAGAGGTGAGCGTAAGAAAGTGCACCTGGGAGTGTCAGGAGGTGTACCTGGGAGTGTCGGAGGTGTACCTTGAGCAGCGTCAGGAGGTACTTTGGGAGTGTCAGAGAGGTGTACTTGGGAGGTCAGTTGTGTACCTGGGAGTGTCTGAGGTGTGCCTGGGAGTGTCAGAGGTGTACCTGGGAGGCCGTGGAGGTGTACTGGCAGAGTGTGAGAGTGTACCTGGAGTAAAATGGAGGTGTACCTGGCAGTGTCGGAGGTGTACTGGCAGTGTCGGGCTGTACCTGGGGAGTGTCAGAGGTGTACAAGGAATGTTGCGTGAGTACCTGGGAGTGTCAAAGGTGCCTGGGAGCAAGCCAGTGCAGTACCTGGGAGTGTCAGAGGCCCGGAGGGTCAGAGGTACCTGGAGTGTTGAGGTACCCAGGAGTGTGGGGGTTAGGTTGCACCTGGGAGGTCGGAGGTGCACCTGGGAGTGTCGGAGGTGCACCTGGGGAGTGTCAGAGGTGTACTTGGGAGTGTCAGAGGTGTACCTGGAGTGTCAGCGGTGCACTCAGAGTGTCTGGTGTACCTGGGAGTGTCAGGAGGTGTGCCTGGGAGTGTCAGAGGGTGCAGCACTTGAGTGTCAGAGGTGCACCTTGGAGTGACTGAGGTGTACCTGGGAGTAGCCTGGAGGTGTACCTGCCAGTGTCTGAAGTGTACTGGGCAGTGTCTGATGTGTACTCAGTGTCAGGCACGGGGAGGTCAGAGTTGTACCTGGGAGGAATGGGAGGTGTACCTGGGAGGTAAAAAGTGTACCTGGGAGCAAGCAGAGGTGTACCTGGGAGTGTGAGAGTGGCCTGGAGTGCCTGGGGTGCACCTGGGAGTGTCAGGAGGTGTACCTGCGAGTGTCAAAGGTGTACCTGGGAGGTCAGGAGGTGTACCTGGGAGTCTCAGAGTTGTACCTGGGAGAGTGTCGGAGGTGTACCTGGGAGTGTAAGAAGTGTACCTGGGAGTGTCAGGAGGTGTACCTGGGAGGTTGCAGGTGTACCTGGGAGTGTCAGGAGGTGTACTTGGGAGCGTCAGAGGTACCTGGGAGTGCTGGCCACCTGGGAGTGCCTGAGGTGTACTCTGGGAGCAAGCCAGAGGTGTGCCTGGGAGTGACTGAGTGTGTACCTGGGAGTGCCTGAGGTGTACCTGGCAGTGTTCGAGGTGTACCTGGCAGTGTTCGAGGTGTACCTGACAGTGTCAGCGGTGTACTGGGAGTGTCAGGAGGTGTACCTAGGAGTGTCAGGAGGTGTACCTGGGAGGTTAGGAGGTGTACCTGGGAGTGTCAGAGGTGTACCTGGGAGTGTCAGGGGTGTACCAGGGAGTGCCAGTGAGTACCTGGATTGTCACAGAGATGTATCTGGAGTGTCAGGAGGTGCATGAGGAATGTCATTAGCGTACCTAGGAGTGCTGTCAGAAGTGTACCTGGAGTGTCAGAGGTGTACCTGGAGGCTGAGGTGTACCTGGGAGTGTCAGAGGTGTACCAGGAGTGTCAGAGGTGTACCTGGGAGTGTCGGAGGTGTACCTGTGAGTGTCTGGGGTGTATCTGGGAATATCTGGGGTGTACCTGGGAGGCCTGAGGTGTACCTGGGAGTGCTGAGGTGTGGCCTGGGAGGCCAGAGGTGTAACGGGAGTGTCAGGTTGCACGACGGAGCGTGGAGTACCTGGGAGTGTCAGAGGTATTTGGGAGTAAGCCGGGAGGTGTACATGGAGAGAAGGCCTGGGAGTGTTCAAGGTACCTGGGAGTAAGCCAGAGGTGACCTGGAGGTCAGGGGTGTACCAGGGAGTGTCAGTGGAGTACCTGGGAGCGTTAGGAGGTGTACCAGTGTCAGAGGTGTACCTGGGAGTGTCAGAGGTGTACCTGGAGTGTCAGAGGGTGTACCAGGGAGTGCCAGAGGTACTCCGGGGCGTGTCGGAGGTGTACTGGGAGGCCTGGGGTATTCTAGGAATATCTGGGGTGTA
>NW_024737374.1:0-19569 GCF_018991925.1 Homarus americanus
ATAACAAAGTCCCCTGATCGAGTATAACAAAGGCTCCTCATCGAGTATAACAAAGTCCCCTGGTCAAATAAAACAAAGCCCCCTCATCGAGTATAACAAAGGCCACTGATCGAGTATAACAAAGTCACCTAATCGAGTATAACAAATGCCCCACATCGAGTATAACAAAGTCCCCTGATCGAGTATAACTAAGTCTTCTTATCGAGTATAACAAAGTCCCCTGATCGAGTACAGCAAAGTCCCCTGATCGAGTACAACAAAGTCCCCTGATCGAGTTCAATAAAGGCCCCTCATCGAGCATAACAAAATCCCCTAGTCGAGTATATACAAAGTCCCCTGATCGAGTATAACAAAGTCCCCTGATCGAGTATAACATAGCCCATTGATCGAGTATAAGATTGGCCCCTGATTGAATATAACAAAGTCCCCTGATCGAGCATAACAAAGTTCACTAATGGAGTATAACAAAGTCCCCTGATCGAGTATAACAAAGTCCTCTGATCGACTATAACAAAGCCCCTGATCGAGGATAACAAAGGCCCCTTATCGAGCATAACAAAGGCCCCTGATCGAGTATAACAAAGGCCCCTGATGGAGTATAACAAAGGCCCCTCATCGGGTATAACAAAGTCCCCTAATCAAGTATAACAAAGTTCCCTGATCGAGTATAACAAAGTCCCCTGATCGCGTATAACAAAGTCCCCTGATCGAGTATAACTAAGTCCCCTTATCGAGCATAACAAAGTCCCCTGATCGAGTTAAACAAATTCCCCTGATCGAGTACAATAAAGGTCCCTGATCGAGCATAACAATGTCCCCTAGTCGAGTATATACAAAGTCCCCTGATCGAGTATAACAAAGTCCGCTAATCGAGTATAACAAAGTCCCCTCATCGAGCATAACAAAGCCACCTGATCGAGTATAGCGATGGCCCCTAACCGAATATAACAAAGTCCCCTGATCGAGTATAACAAAGTCCGATAATCGAGTATAACAAAGTTACCTGAACGAGTTTAACAAAGTCCTCTCATCGACTATAAAAAAGGCCCCTGATCGCGTATAACAAAGGCCCCTGATCAAGTATAACAAAGTCCTCTGATCGAGTATATAAAAGTCCTCTGATCGAGTTTAACAAAGTACCCTGATCGAGTATAACAAAGTCCCTGATCGAGTATAACAAATTCCCCTGATTGAGTATGACATAGTCCCCTTATCAAGTATAACAATGCCCCCTAATCGAGTATAACAAAGACCCCGATCGAGTATAACAAAGGCCCCTGATCGAGTATAACAAAGCCCCCTATTCGAGTATAACAAAGCCCCAGATCGTGTATAAGAAACTCCCCTGATCGAGTATAACAAAGCCCCTGATCAAGTATAACAAAGTCCCCTGGTCGAGTACAACAAAGTCCCCTGATCGAGTACAACAAAGTCCCCTGATCGAGTACAATAAAGGCCCCTCACCGAGCTTAAGAAAGTCTTCTTGTCGAGTATATACAAAGTCCCCTGATCGAGTATAACATAGTCCCCTGGTCGAGTATAACATAGCCCCCTGATCGAGTACAATAAAGGCCCCTCATCGAGCATAACAAAGTCCCCTAGTCGAGTATATACAAAGTCCCCTGATCGAGTATAACAAAGTCCCCTGATCGAGTATAACAAAGCCCATTGATCGAATATAACATTGGCCCCAGATTGAATATAACAAAGTCCACTAATCGAGTATAACAAAGTCCCCTGATCGAGTATAACAAAGTCCTCTGAACGACTATAACAAAGTTCCTGATCGAGTATAACAAAGGCCCTTGATCGAGTAAAACAAAGGCCCCTGATCGAGTATAACAAAGGCCCCTGATCGAGTATAACTAAGGCCCCTGATCGAGTATAACAAAGTCCCCTGATCGAGTATAACAAAGGCCTCTGATCGAGTATAAGAAACTCCCCTGATCGAGTATAACAAAGTCCCGTTATCGAGTATAACAAAGCCCCTGATCGAGTATAACAAAGTCCCCTGATCGAGTTTAACAAAGTCCCCTGATCGAGTATGACAAAGCCCCCTGATCGAGTATAAGAAAGTCACTGATCGAGATTAACAAAGTCCCCTGATCGAGGAAATCAAAGTCCCCTAATCGAGTATAACAAAGTCCCATGATAGAGTATAACAAATGCCTTGATCGAGAATAACAAAGGCCCCTGATCGAGTTTAAGAAAGGCCCCTGATCGAGTATAACAAAGTCCCCTGATCGAGCATAACAAAGTCCACTGAACGAGCGTAACAAAGGCCCCTGATCGAGTATAACAAAGGTCCCAAAAAGATTATAACACAGTCCCGTAATCGAGTATAAAAATGCTCCCTGATCGAGTATAACAAAGCCCCCTCATCGCGTATAACAAAGTCCCCTCATCGAGTATAACAAAGTCCCCTCACCAGGAATAACAAAGGCTTCTGATTGAGTATAATAAAGGCCCCTGTTCGAGTATATCAAAGCCCCCTGACGGAGTAAAGCAAAGTCCCTTGATTGAGTATAACAAAGTCCCCTGATCGAGTATAACAAAGTCCCTCATCGAGAATAACAAAGTCTCCTGATCGAGTATAACAAAGTCACCTGATCGAGTATAACAAAGTCCCCTGGTCGAGTATATCAAAGTCAAGTGATCGAGTATAAGAAAGTCCCCAGATCGAGTATAACAAAGGCCCCTCATCGAGTATAACAAAGTCACTTTATCAAGTGTAACAAAGTCCCCTGATGGAGGAAAACAAATTCCTCTGATCGAAAATAACAAAGTCACCTGATTGAGTATAACAAAGCCCCCTGATCGAGTATAACAAAGGCCCCTAAACGAGTATAACAAAGGCCCCTCATCGAGTATAACAAAGTCCCCTGATCGAGTATAATATAGGCTCCTGATCGAGTATAACAAAGCCCCTTGATCGTGTATAACAAAGGCCCTGATCGAGTATAACAAACTCCCCTGATCGAGAATAACAAAGTCCCCTGATCGAGTACAACAAAGCCCCCTCATCGAGTATAACAAAGCCCCTGATGAAGTATAAGAAAGCCCCTGATCGAGTATATCAAAGCCCTCTGATCGAGATAACAAAGCCCTTTCACCGAGAATAACAAAGTCCCCTGAGCGACTATAACAAAGTCCCCTCATCGAGTATAACATAGTCCCCTGGTCGAGTATAACATTGCCCCCTGATCAACTATAACAAAGCCTCCTGATCGAGTATAACAAAGTCCGCTTATCCAGTATAACAAAGTCCTCTATTCGAGTATAACAAAGTCCCCTATTCGACTATAACAGAGTTACCTAATCGAGTATAACAATGTCCCTTGATCGAGTATAACATAGTCCCCTGGTCGAGTACAACAAAGTCCCCTGGTCGAGTACAACAAAGTCCCCTGATCGAGTACAACAAAGTCCCCTGATCGAGTACAATAAAGGCCCCTGATCGAGCATAACAAAGTCCCCTAGTCGAGTATATACAAAGTCCCCTGATCGAGCATAACAAAGTCCCCTGATCGAGTATAACAAAGCCCCCTGATCGAGTATAACGAATGCCCCTCATCGAATATAACAAAGTCCCCTGATCGAGTATAACAAAGTCCCCTAATCGAGTATAACAAAGTCCCCTGATCGAGAATAACAAAGTCCTCTGATCGACTGTAACAAAGGCCCCTGATCGAGTATAACAAAGGCTCCTCATCGAGTATAAAAAAGTCTCCTGATCGAGTATAACAAAGTCCTCTGATCGAGTTTAACAAAGTCCCCTGATCGAGTATAACAAAGTTCCTGATCGAGTATAACAAACTCCCCTGATTGAGTATAACATTGTCCCCTTTTCGAGTATAACAAAGTCCCCTGATCGAGTATAACAAAGGCTCCTCATCGAGTATAACAAAGTCCCCTGGTCAAATAAAACAAAGCCCCCTCATCGAGTATAACAAAGGCCACTGATCGAGTATAACAAAGTCCCCTAATCGAGTATAACAAATGCCCCACATCGAGTATAACAAAGTCCCCTGATCGAGTATAACTAAGTCTTCTTATCGAGTATAGCAAAGTCCCCTGATCGAGTACAGCAAAGTCCCCTCATCGAGTACAACAAAGTCCCCTGATCGAGTTCAATAAAGGCCCCTCATCGAGCATAACAAAATCCCCTAGTCGAGTATATACAAAGTCCTCTGATCGAGTATAAAAAGTCCCCTGATCGAGTATAACATAGCCTATTGATCGAGTATAAGATTGGCCCCTGATTGAATATAACAAAGTCCCCTGATCGAGTATAACATAGTCCCCTGGTCGAGTATAACATAGCCCCCTGATCGAGTACAATAAAGGCCCCTCATCGAGCATAACAAAGTCCCCTAGTCGAGTATATACAAAGTCCCCTGATCGAGTATAACAAAGTCCCTTGATCGAGTATAACAAAGCCCATTGATCGAATATAACATTGGCCCCAGATTGAATATAACAAAGTCCACTAATCGAGTATAACAAAGTCCCCTGATCGAGTATAACAAAGTCCTCTGAACGACTATAACAAAGTTCCTGATCGAGTATAACAAAGGCCCTTGATCGAGTAAAACAAAGGTCCCTGATCGAGTATAACAAAGGCCCCTGATCGAGTATAACTAACGCCCCTGATCGAGTATAACAAAGTCCCCTGATCGAGTATAACAAAGGCCTCTGATCGAGTATAAGAAACTCCCCTGATCGAGTATAACAAAGTCCCGTTATCGAGTATAACAAAGCCCCTGATCGAATATAACAAAGTCCCCTGATCGAGTTTAACAAAGTCCCCTGATCGAGTATGACAAAGCCCCCTGATTGAATCGGCTGCTTGTCCAATTAACCAGTCCGTTCACACATATTTATATTTGGGTTTTAAGTAACGAAACCCATCGGTAGTTCCTTTGTTTTATTATAAAAGGTTGTATATATAATTCCTGAGTGTATATCAACCGTAAGTCTCACTGTCTAGGAGTGAATGAGAAAGGGACGGCGTTTATGTATGATAAACGTTTGGTCACGTCCTTACGATATGACTTGAGGTGAGCTACTGAAGCTTAGGGGCATCGCAGTGCGTGCTTACAGAAATGCTGAGCTATGGGTCTCGCCCTCTTGGGTAAGTTGCCCGCTCACGTGTCAATCTCATGTCTTACTCATAGACAGTGGAAAGTTACAGGGTGGTGAATCTGAATATAATATCAGATGTATTGACCCATTTATATAATACGTTCTGTTGATGAGACAGGGGCCTATTACATCGCTCGGTCACCTACCAGCCGAGCTCCGTGAGGCCTAAATAACTCACAGAGTACAGTACATCCTAGACAACCCTAACCATGTTATAAACAGATATGTAGACACTAAGCTGGGGAAATTACTGTAGGGGTATTCTCTACTACAGGGGACCTAGACTTTTGTGTCGTACGGGTTAGTATATTATGAACAATGTTGAATTTGGATGATACTGCCCGGTAATAACAGAACAGGAACATTATTGCCAGAATTAACAGAATACAGGGAATCGTAAGACTTGGTAGAGCAAATTCCCGTGACAGATAAAATGGCAAGTTATTATTCAAATCAGCAAAATGTGTCTCGTTCAAGAAAGCTAACACTTTTAATTTCTCTGATACTATTTGAATATCCTTGATAGTGAAATTCATTATAGGAAGTGGAATTAAAGCAGACTTGAGTTTTCGATTTAACGCAAAATGCTGATGAGTAGGCAAGGTCCGTAATGTACTACAAGTGATTTCACAGTAATCAGGAGCCTTGTAATGCCCTTTCACAACTAGCTGCTTAACACCATTTTGGCATTTTAAAATTACAGTAGTGAGATTTGGAAAGAACAAATACTGCACATTGTGAAGGTGAGCGTGGAACACAGTCTTTAGACTAACTGGCCTATAACTGCATTGCGCTAACGCTGTGCGTACATTTGGTTGTATGACTGCCAATTCACATATACCCTCTGCAGCAGGAATAAATGCAAACATGTAGGCTGGACATACGTGTAGGTGTAGATAAGACGACTCACACCGTGACAGTACCTCAGAATCCTCTATTGATAACAATGAATATTCTTCATCTACTAAGAAAAGTTCTTTAGGCCTATCTAGGGTATACAGTGTGTCGTTCACAAACCAGGGGAAGGGTTCTAAATGCCATGCATTAAACTCATGTTGCCCTCGCATAGGAATGTGGATCAGAATTGCATTGTGCGTGAGGGTTGACTCCAACAGTGGGTAATGATATTGAACCTCATTGTCATTGAAAATAGGAGTTAAATGATACTGCAACTTGGCTATTTTTAAAGCTTCAAGAAGCGTCTGCACAGGCACAAGCTTCGCGTCCACACGTCCTATCCCGGCATCTACAATGCTGTCTATTAGTTCATTTTTAGAGGTTACAATTTTATGAACTGAAATTTCAGCAGCATGCAAATATTCTGTGAAGTAAAGGAGCCATTCTAACGTCAGGATTGCTTTCTGTAACCTAGTAATAATCCTCGAAACTTGGTTAGACTCCATTATGATTGCATTAACCTTTGATTCTAGAGCAGTAATCGCGTGAAAGGTTTGAGAAATAACACGATTCTGTTGAGATACAGCTTGAACGACAACGTTCATGAAACTATTGTCGAATTCATCGAAGCTGTGCTGAGACCATGAAGAATGTCCAATGCTGATTGTAGTTGGCCGTCGACGTTTTCCATCTGACGCGAAAGTACGAGTTAACTTCTACTCGCAGAACGTAGTTTCATACAATAGTCATTTGGGACATTTCGCTTCTGAACAGTCTTTAAGGATGTATCAATCACATTATCATCAACTTGAGGTAAGACATTTATCTGGGTCTTCTTCCGACGATCCGCGTGCACGACATCTGCGATCTGTGCATTAGGCTTCCATATTTTGAATTTGTTGCCTGCTTCTTTTGAGATTATGCGGAATGTACCAGAAAATTTCGCCGAAAGTTTGGAGTTCCTTTCAGGTACCTGTAACATAACAGCGTCCCCAACGTTCAGTGCGATAGGTTTAGCATGTTTATGCTGTTTGATGATCATTTCGGCGCGTGACGCCGCTAGCTGTGATCGTACTTGGTTATGAATTTCTGTAAAGACATGAATTTGTTTTGCCGCAAAATCATCCGTATTATATACCGGGTATGGCGCCTCTGTAAGGATGTCGTAAGGCAGACGTTTATCTGTGCCATAGGCAATATAGTAGGGTGTTTTGCCCGTAGAGCTATTAACTGACCCATTTATCGACGCTGCAACCTGCGGTAACCAATCCTCCCATGCGTATTGAAAACCATTAACGATTGGACGCAGTATTTCTAGGATTTTACGATTGGTTCTTTCAACAAGGCCATTAGCCTGTGGATGATAAGCTGTCACAAAGTTTGTTTAATTCCATATTGTAAACATATATGCTCTATTAGCTCATTCTTGAACTCTGTTCCATTATCAGAGAGTAGAACTTTAGGCGTAGTATATGGACATATGAGATTCATCACTAATGCATAGGCTACTGCTTCGGCCGTTTTGCTTTTTAATGGGACCAAGACCACGAACCTGGAAAAATGATCCACACACACTAAGACGTATCCTGATCCCTGATGACTCATTGGGAGTTGTAACACATCAACAGCGACTGTGTCAAACGGACGGTCTGGTGTAGGATATTGTAATCGGGGCAGGTGATCCTGTTGATCCTTTATGTTGAGCACATGCCAAACAATTAGCTATGTGTAATTCTATGTCTTTCTTCATAGTGTTCCAGAAATACTTCTTTCGTAAATCCGCTAAGCATTTATCACGACCTTGGTGACCTGCTTGTAGGACATCGTGGAACAATGTCATTACTGCTTTGCACAACGTGTCAGGTACGACTATTTGAGACATTACCCTCAGGAGATTTTCTCGTCCTATTGAGCATGTTATGTCGTAATTCAAACTGACTTAAGGGAAGAAATAACTTGGGGAGTTTAACATCCTCGCCCGATTCGAGAGCAAAAATAACAGCTGACCAATATGGGTCGCGTCGTTGCTCATCTTCCAGCTGCGAAAGAGTGAATGCTGATACAGGCATAACTGGTGCTATATTTCTTGACAGAGCGTCGGCGACAACAATCGCCCTCCCAGGTAAATACCTAAATTCGGGGTCAAACTCTTGAATTGTCAGATACCAGCGTGCTAATCTGCCTGATAAGTTTCTGCCATGGAACAGTTCGGTGACTGCCGCATGATCAGTAAAAAACAGTTATCTTGTAGCCAAAGATAATGTCCTTGAACTTCTTAAGTGCCCACACAACGGCTAACGTTTCTAAATGCGTCGCCGAATAACGTGTTTCAGCATCGATTAGTTTGCGACTTGCAAATGCTATCACTCTAAACTTCCCACGCGTGTCCTCTTGCATGAGCACTGCTCCGACTCCAATTCCGGGAGCGTCAGTACAGAGAGTGAAAGGTTGAGTGTAGTCTGGGAATGCTAGAACCGGGGCATTGGTTAGCGCTGTCTTCAATGCCGTAAAACTTTCCTCGTGTTCAGCATCCTATATAAACACTGCATCTTTTTTTTTGAGCAACCTCGTTCGGGGCGATGCTAATGTTGCATAGTCCTTGATAAAGGAACGATTATAACCAGATAATCCGAGAAGGCTACGCACATGATCATTTGAGGTAGGACGCGGGAACTGAGATACAGCTTTGACTTTATCATTAACTGTGTGTATGCCCTCACCGTCGACTACATGACCAAGGAAATGGATTCTGGATTTTAAAAACTCGCACTTTGAGAGTTTTATTTTGAGTCCTGCTGTGGAAAGTTTGGCCAAAACTTCACGCAGTTTTTTCAGATGGGAATCGGCGTCCTTACTGACTACTATTAGATCATCCAAATAAGCGCAGACTGTGTTACCAATTAGTCCGGCAAACAGGGTGTTGATCATTCTTTGAAATGTTAGTGGGGCATTTCTGAGACCAAATGGCATTCGTAGAAGCTCAAAGTGGCCTAGAGGCGTGCTAAATGCCGTGATTTCTCGTGATTTTTCATCGAGTGGTATTTGCCAATACCCACTAAGCAAATCTAAGTTGCTAAATACCGCATTATCCTTGCCTAAGGATTGCAATATGTCACTCAAGATAGGCATTGGGTACCTATCAGGGATTGTTTGATTATTTACGCGCCTGAAATCTATGACAGGGCGCCATCCACCATCCTTTTTCGGGACGAGGAATAATGGGCTATTAAAGGGGGATTTTGAGAGTCTAATGACATTCTCATCTAACATACCCTGTACCATATCTTGCACTACAGCGCGCTGGCTATGAGGTAGTCTATAAGCTGGTACGTAAATAGGGTTGGTTCCTTCCTTTAACGCTATATGATGGGATGTTAAATCTGTCTGACCTAGCGTTTCCCCTGGCAAGGCTACTATCTGTAGTCGGCAAGCAGCTCTAACAGGCGTGTCTTGCCCTGAGGATGATCGATCACCTTAACATGTGGTGCTATTTGATCTATCCTGGCCAGTCGAGTCTGTTGGCAATTCGCAACAATACCTCGAATTAGGAATTTATTTGGTTGCACTTCGACATTGCTGTGATATCTAGAAAATCACACACATAACATCCTTTCTTTAATTTCTTGATAATGTGAAATTGCTCCCGCAATCCCGTAGACTTGTGTGTGTGTGTGTCACAGTAGACACAGCTGATTCCAAGGTCCGGTGATTGGGTCAATGCTCACAAAAATCCTGAGTACAGCAAACCGCCGCTAATTGTTACACAACGTCATCCACAACACCATACCTCAGAATGCTGAAACCATCTCTCAGACCGGATGTGTCATCATCACTAGGGTGGGTGCTGGGTGCTGGTAACTGGGGGTTGTTTACGCCATACGAAAGAATTTTGTTGACAGGATGTTAATTGATGAGCAGTCACAACAACTGCAGTCACGTCCTGTCACACCCTGGGCAGTGAACGAATCATTTGCAGAAACTAATGTTCACTTCAGCTCACAGGATTGTTGCGTTGGTGAATTCCTCATTCTGGTAATGGAGAGTACTCTTCAACATTGCAGGTACTATCTTCCAACTCTTGCTGCTGTAATCACGCTGGGAAGGTGTGTGGTTGAGGTCGAGAGATATCTCTGACTCATGATCCGCCTTCCTCTTAATAGGATTAGTAGACAACACCTTCGTCCTAGCGGTGAGCATAGGTTCAGAATGACTCATTGCTGTGTAGGAAACACCTTTAAACGTAACACTATTATTACGTGGATGAACATCTATCATGTTCTTTCGAAGAGTTGGTAGACCAAGTAACCCGTCAGCTGGCAAAATGAACTGCTGAACTATATAAAAGTCCGCGTAGAAGAGAATCTGAGAGGTAACGTCACCATTCCTTTGATGCTCAGCTGAGTACCTGAAACTCCTTCGAGCTCAGCATTACTAGGCCTCCATTTGAATTTGCGGTGAGGGAATTTACGTTGTAACTCATGATATGATGTCAAGGCCAATACATTAGCGCAAGCACCTGTGTCTATATCAAGAGCCAATCTGGTATTATCCACTCTCACCGGTACTGACAACACTTCCACTTTTCTAAGCGCCGCTATTAATGAGGCCGCTATAGAAGTGCTGTGAGGAGGGGTGGGAACTACCCTATCTATCCCTCTCCTTGCTGTAGTGTGCGCTGGTCTTCCCCCGATGACTTGTCCTGGGGACGTTTCTGCTTGCGCCTATACGACACCTCCGTTTCACTTAGGTCCACTCCCCTAGCCTTTATTAGTATATCGCACTCATGTGAACTATGAGATGTCGATTTGTGAAGAGCGCACCATTTGCGCGCTGTCTGGGTAGGAGGAGGAGGTGCTGCTTTAGCTCCCTCTCTGTTTGACCTTGAGAATGGCTTTGCACCGGGTGTGGCTTTGTTTGCACTATTACCTCGGAGCTGAAAACAATCTTCCATTACGTGGCCACGTTTATTACAATGTGCGCATCGTAACGATGTTTTCTGTTTATATGTTAGGTGGGGAGGAGCGATCGGAGCTAAGTGTGTCACGTAAGGAGTCTGAGAGTGAGGCATCTGTGGCATCTGTGACGGCTGGCCCAGCTGTGACCTACCTCCAATAATCCCAATTAGCGTTCGCTTGAACTTTTCATAGTCAGGGCTTTGTAAACCAAACGCATTTAAACGACTGCCTGCATAGGAACCCTGCGTTATATGGGAACGTACATATGCTTTCTTATCTTCGTCAGTCGTTATGTGACTATTGCGCATGCTATCTTCACATGCACGAATAAAATGTGCGACCCTATAATCGTCTTGTCCCGTGAAATTTCGAACATAATCGCCGCGCTGCATGATATTAATGACATTATCAGCTGTAGGTGTGTTAGTAGGGTGTGAGGGTTAGAAGATGCCATTTTAGTGTTATTAAGCGAGTTAGTATTCTTACTCTTAACAGAAGGCTGGGTTAATAAGGTTGTTACCGATTTAGCAACAGACACACTATCACCTGTAACAGGGGTAACTGCTTTAGTATACTTAGGTGAGGTACTATAGTGATTACCAGACCGTAGGGTACGACGATTTAAGTCGTCAAATGATTCGTCTATAACTTTCTCACTACTTCCTACCGACTCATTTAACTGTGTTCCATACTCAAAATCTATGTCAGTCTGGGCTTGATCATTGATGAGTTGGTTATCAGCAAACAGTTGCGCTAGGCGTTCGATTTCATCTACATTAGACATGGGAAACTTAAAAATTATCTATTAGCCCCCTTGGGTCAATGAATACTTAACAGTAAGTAGATCACTTGCCTCTCATTTACAAGACAAATGAATATTAATTGTAGTTAATTTTTAAACTATCAATAAGAAGACAGACACTTACAAACTACTGTAAATTATAGGATTTCAATACATTAATCTTACATTCGACACTTTATCATTGAAATAATCCTATCCGACGAACCTATCGATGTGAAGATATCTCTCGAACGTGTTCATGTGTGTAAAACTATGTAATTTAAATACCTATTTATACAGAGTACGTCTGTATAGAAAATGTGTGATCCTTCAAGAGTTCTGAGTGGAGTGTGGGTGGGGTCTCTTCCTAGGATGCGTGCGCCGCTGCTGGTTTCCTTGGCAACGAGATGACGCTTCTGCTTTGGTGAGAGACGAGTCCACTTGATTTAGGTGAGTTCCTCCTCCGGCGATCAGAAAACAGATGATTGGTTATCACACTGGTCGTGCTGGTTCGCTGGCGAAAACTGCCGTGTGCCAATTCTTCACAGACCACGTATATATGGAAATCTGTATGATGACACCGGAATTCGTAATTCGCGCTGACGACACAACAATACTGCTCAGCTGCTAGTGAAATACCAATTGAATTCCAGGTTACGAAACTGTTGTTCAACACTGCAACACTGTAATGTCTAGGGAATGCTGAGTGGAGTCTATCTCAACCGGCTCAATCTGGATATGTACCAACAGGCTGTAATATTTGTATATTACGAATTCTGCACGTATTTATATGTGACAGAGATAAGGAGCGCTCACTACATATCGTCTCAATACGGGATATAGTTTTAAACACTCGGATTATGTAACGCGTCACTGCTGTGTGGTTTCTTGTTTTTCACAAGACACAGACGGATGATACGACTACCAGTTTGAAAAATCCGTACACACCGCTGCCACCTATATGAATCGGCTGCTTGTCCAATTAACCAGTCCGTTCACACATATTTATATTTGGGTTTTAAGTAACGAAACCCAAACGGTAGTTCCTTTGTTTTATTATAAAAGGTTGTATATATAATTCCCGAGTGTATATCAACCGTAAGTCTCACTGTCTAGGAGTGAATGAGAAAGGGACGGCGTTTATGTATGATAAACGTTTGGTCACGTCCTTTCGATATGAGTTGACGTGAGCTACTGAAGCTTAGGGGCATCGCAGTGCGTGCTTACAGAAATGCTGAGCTATGGGTCTCGCCCTCTTGGGTAAGTTGCCCGCTCACGTGTCAATCTCATGTCTTACTCATAGACAGTGGAAAGTTACAGGGTGGTGAATCTGAATATAATATCAGATGTATTGACCCATTTATATAATACGTTCTGTTGATGAGACAGGGGCCTATTACAATTGATAGAATTATCCACATTGGTTCATTAAATGTACTAATATGAGTACTCAGGAAACTGACGTTAAGAAAATAAGAATTTTCACTTGAACGTGAATAGCTCTCGTAACCAGATCAGGACGAGTTATTGCAACTGAAAAACTACCTAGAAGCAGAGGAGCTACATAAGAGGTGTTGCCTAGAACAGTTCTAGGCACACACACACACACACACACACACACACACACACAACCGCATCCAGCCCATGCAAACACGTACTGCTCGCTATAAGAACAACCCAGTCCCAACCATTGTGAAAATTATCAATAACTTGTAATCAACCAGTGTATTCACTCCCAGTCAATCTTGCCTTTTTGCACTGTCACTGTGTTGAAATGCCCTTTAGTATGACCTTCTCCCCACCGAGTTATTATTTATCATATTTTTATCAATCATGTTACTTGTATATTATTTGTAAATCAAGAAACCCAATCCCCAATTACGCGATTGCATATTTTCAGCCTTCCGGCTGCCATGCTCTTTCAATAAACCGGTAATTATTATTATTATTATTAACATTATTATTATTATTATTATTATTATTATTATTATTATTATTATTATTTACGCACACAAACACACACACACACACACACACACACACACACACACACACACAAAACACACACACACACACACACACACACACACACACACACTCATAGACAAGGTTGCACAATCTTGAGACGCATGAGATACGTGTGTAAAATTTTAGGTCTCTAACAACTTCCGTTTTAGAGCTATGGCTGGAACAGACACACTCATAGACAGTTAGACAGACAGACGGACTCGTCCTTTTATTTAATCGGTAGAGGTTATCAGAACACACTAAATGTTTGAGTAGAATACACATGAATATGTGGTACAGATGTAACAATAACCACCGTGTGTTGCAGTGTCCACCTTAATCACCTTGCGGTTCGTTACAGTAATCACCGTGTGTTCAACCACCTTCTGGTATGTTACAGTGATCACCGTGTGTTCAACCACCTTGTGGTGCGTTACTATAATCACCGTGAGTTCAACGACCTTCTGGTGTGTTACAGTGATCACCGTGTGTTCAACCACCTTGTGGTGCGTTACGTTACTCTAATCACCGTGTGTTCAACGACCTTCTGGTGTGTTACAGTGATCACCGTGTGTTCAACCACCTTGTGGTGCGTTACTATAATCACCGTGTGTTCAACGACCTTCCGGTGTGTTACAGTGATCACCGTAGGTTCAAACACCTTGTGGTGTGTTTCGTAACCACCGTGTGTTGCAACCACCTTGTGGTGTATTCCAGTAACCACCGTGTGTTACAGCCACCTTTTGGTGTGTCATAGTAACCACGATGTGTTAAAACCACTTTGTGTTGTGTTACAGTGACCACGGTGTGCCACAACCACTTTGTGAAACAGTGACTTCACCGTGTGCTAAACCGCGGAAGTGTATTGCAATTAACCACCATTATTTACAGCCACCTTTTGGTGTGTCATAGTAACCACGATGTGTTAAAACCACTTTGTGTTGTGTTACAGTGACCACGGTGTGCCACAACCACCTTGTGGTGTGTTACAGTGACCACCGTGTGTTACAACCACCTTATGTTGTATTACAGTAACTACCGTGTGTTACAACCACCTTGTGATGTATTACAGTAATCACCGTGTGTTACAACCACCTATTAGTATGTTATGGTAACCACGGTGAGTTACAGTGACCACCTTATGGTGAGTTACACCCACTTTGTGCTCGCACGCATGTACACAAAATCAATGTCAACAGGAAATGACACACTTAACTGAAAGTTGCCCAGATGAACCAAATTTTTTCTAACTGTAACTTGTTGAGATCAACCATGTTTATAGTAATAGTAGTAATAAAACCAATCTAACAGTGACTTAACTAACAATAACATTATCTAACACTAACCTTAACTAACCTCACAATGACCTAACTAACAATAACATCATCTAGCACTAACCTAACTAACAATGAACCTACCTTAAATTAACATCATCTAACACTAACCTTATCAAATCTAGCGTCATCTAATTTAACTTATGCGCAACGTAATACTGACGTAACTTCATCCAACACTAACTTAACCTAACTTAGCATTAACTTGACCTCATCTAGTGTAACAATATTCTGACTTGACCTAATTCTAAAATAACCTTTTTATACATTAAGTTCACCTAACTTAACCCAGTAATAGCCTAACCTCATATAACCTTACTTAAATTAGATCTAACGTCATAATAGTATAACACTAACTAATTAACCTCACACTCACAGAGACTAAACCTGGCCTAATCTCAAGTAACATAACATAACATCACACGAATTAACCTAGCCTAATCATGCACCAACTTAATTTAACCTAAATAAACCTAACTTTTTCAAACTTAATTTATTTTAAGTAATGACGTATCACATTGTGTAATCAAATTCCACAAGCTTTGTCTTAGTTATGTTATATTAGTTCAATTCACTAGGTACCCCTCTACAATAACACCAGAAGCATCTGGCAAGTGTCACAAGTATACTCGTATATAAATATTATAAAGGTGCTTACTAAAGCATAAGGAAGGAAGGATATTCCTTCAACACATCATCAATATTATTTACATAATATCTGGCCAGTATGGGGAGGATCATCGTGTCTCCGTCAGGGGGTCGTGGAGTGGTGGTCCAGCAGGCGTCGCGGGAGCGTTGTGTGTGGGGACATCTTAAGAGGTAGTGGACAAGGGTGCGGCTGTCGGGTCTTCTGCATAATGCACAAGAGCGTTGCTCAGGGGATGCGGGGATACCAATCTCCCAAGCAAAGTCATACCCAATGATGATACGGGTGTAATGGGCCCCTGTCTCATCAACAGAACATATTATATAAATGGGTCAATACATCTGATATTATATTCAGATTCACCACCCTGTAACTTTCCACTGGCTATGAGGTGACATGTTCAATGCACGTGATAAGGTGTGCCCACGGGAAGCTGCGTCATACTATGCTGAGTAAAGGCATAAGAAGCCGGCTCTCTGGCCACCTGAAGCGAGCAGTAGTTTGATATCCTTGACTAGAGGAAGACGTTATTTGAGAGCCGCAGTGGATGGCTCCGTCTTCCCTCGAGGGGGAACGACGTACCCATACCGTTCTCCCTCGATGGGTCACTACTCATGAGTCGCTCACAACAACTTATATCGTAAGGACGTGACCTAACGTTTATAATACATAAACGCCGTCCCTTTCTCATTCACTCCTATACAGTGGGACTTACGGTCGATCTACACTCAGGAAATTATATATACAACTCTTTTATAATAAAACAAGGATCTACCGTTTGGGTTTCGTTACTTAAACCCAAATAATAAATATATGTGAACGGCCTGGTTAATTGCATAAGCAGCCGATTCACGGACAGCAATCACGACTCTTTTCCGCAACCCTTTCCCATAGACATACGAGAAGTCAGGAAGTTTACGGAGGGCATCGTACCAGGCGGGCGGGGAGTCCAGGAGGATGGCTGCTTCCCCAGCTTCTCTTCGTTTGCTGCGAATTTGGGCCCTATGCTGTTAAAGTGTTCGAGGAACAACGTAGTCAGATGTGGCCTTGCTACAGCCAGTCTTGGCAAGGCCATCTGCTGCCTCATTCCCAAAGATACCGACATGACTGGGTATCCATAGGAATGTCACAGGACGGCCTGCATCCTGAAGTGTGGATGTTAACCCTCGTATTCGAAGGATGAAGTCCTTATTTTCCCCTGATCCAAATGCGATCCCGTCGAGAGCAGACCTGGAATCGCAGCAGACAAGCAAGGGACAGAAACCATTGGCTTCTTCCTCAGCGAGAAGGGCAGCAAGGAGGACTATCAGTTCAGCCTGAGTGGAGGATGCCCCGTCAGAAACTCTGAGGGAAAGTTTGATAGACTCAAGGGCATCAGGACGGGAGATGTAGACACCAGCCCCGGCCCTACCTGTCGCGGGGTCAACAGAGCCATCAGTGTAGAGGACGAGCCTACCTGGGGACCAGCGGGCGATCCTGCAGAGGTGGTATTTGCAGAGAATAGCAGGGTTCACGTGGGATTTCGGGAGCGATCCACCAAGAGCAATCACTTCAGGTTGAAAATCCAGCCAGGGAGAAGGAGACAAACCAACAGCAGGGGTGACAACAATATCAGGCACTAGGTCGTGTTCCTGAAGGGCTCGGATGAGTGACCCTCGCCACTGTCTTCTAGATGGAGGTTGGCCTCGGGCAGCAGGAGTCAAGTTGGCTTGGACATAGTTGCCCCGAGGATTCCGTATAATGGAAACTATAGTTTTTAGGTAAAACTCCTGAACACGATCCTGTAAGCTGGAAAGACCAAGTTCGGTATATAGAGAAGTAGAGTGTGTCCACTGAAGGGCCCCAAGGATGTTACGAGCTGCTTTCCTCTGGATACTTCGAGACGGTTGACAGCAGTCCGACTAAAGTTGACGAGGGCACGGCCGGCTTAATCGACACCGTAACGGACATAGGACTTATACATGGTGAGAAGTACAGGGATGGTGGCACCAAGGGTACCCCTGCACATGGTAGAGAGGGGAGCGAGACGCCGAAAGCATATGCCTCGAAGATAGCGGACTTCAGGGAACTGACAACGTGTGCGAATTACATAGACACCTAGGTATTTTGTCTCATTAACCCAGTCCAGGGGTGGTCCTGGTAAGAGAAAGGGGAAGGGGGGAGGTACAGCACGACCGTGCCACATGGCTTTTGTTTCCGCAGTTAAAAATAGGAAACCAAGTGAATCACACTCTCTGGAGACCAGATCAAGGGCTTCCTGCATGCTGAGGTAGTCAGGGGCTTGGAGGAGGACATCGTCGGCATATCCTGAGTGGAAAACTTCTGTCGGCAACAGGAGAGTTGCAATGGAGTGCATGAGAGTGTTAAACAAGGTGGGACTCAGGATTCCACCTTGAGGGGTTTTGAGGTTCATTTCTTGAACAGGATATATAGAGCTTTCAACGCGAACCTGGGCCTGACGTCCAGTGAGGTAAAGGGCGAGCCATCGAAGAAGTCTCCCTTTAACCCCTAACCGCGCAATTTCAGCTAAAATGAGGGCAGGCTGAGCCGTATTAAAGGCTCCCTTGATATCAAGGAAGACGGAGAAACGGGCAGTATTTTTTTTTTTACGGGAATTAGCCCACCCGGGCACAGGTCAAACGACCCACAACGGAGCCTGGGGGGCGAAAAAAAAAGAACGGAAAGAAATTGTAAATATAGAAAAAAAAGTTATACTGTATTAATCTACACCACGAAGATGCCGGAAAACCAGCTTTTTAAGTGAGACAGATTGTAAGAGCATGGAAACACAGAAGAAGGCAGAGCATTCCACAGTTTGGCTGTGTGAGGAAAGAAGGAGGTACTATAACGGGTTATTCTCGTGTGACCGACATCCACAGAGAAACGGTGGGCACCGCGGGCAAGACGTGTGTTACGAACCCACGGCCGTGCCGGCGGTACACAGGATGCCCCTCCACCGAACATTGCCCGTTAAAGTAACATTGTGGCGAAGAGAAAGAGAAGAAAGATTGTCGACTAAAGGTGGAGAGTTAATAAGACGAAATGCCTTTGACTCCACCCTATCTAAAAGTTGGACAGAAGAAGAGCCACCCCAGATATGAGAGCAGTACTCCAAGTTAGGACGAATGAATCCCTTATATACTTGAAGCAACTGCTCAGGAGCGAAGTAGCTGCGGCATCACTACAGCATTCCCAACTTTCGGGAGGCAGCTTTAGTTATACTAAGGATGTGTGATTTCTAGGACATATTGGAGGAAATGGTGAGGCCTAACAAATTTATTTCAGAATTTGGGAGGATGATAGCGTCCTGAAATGTAATTGGTGGGAGATCAGCTAATTTACAAATTATAATTGGTAAATATTGAGTTTTATTACTATTGAGCTTAACCAAGTTTGTACCTCCCCATTCAGAGATGCTGCACAGATCCGCGTTGATAGAAGTAATGATATCAGTTCTAGAAACAGATCTAGTTTGAGAGTTAGGAGGAAGGAAAAAATATGAGGAAGAGTGAAGAGTAGAGTCATCAGCGTAAGAATGGATAGAATTAGTTGTAGTGTGAAGTAAATCATTGATAAAAAGAAGGAAGAGAGTTGGTGAAAGAACAGAACCCTGTGGGACGCCACTACTGGTAGAGAAAAAGCGAGAAATCGATCCCTCGACAACAACTGCCATGGATCGGTTCTCAAGGAAGCTAGAGATGAGAAAACAAAGTGGGGGAATTTAGATAACAAAGACTTGTGCCATACCCTGTCAAATGCCTTGGAGATGTCAAGGGCCACGACAAAAGTTTCCCCATAATCCCT